>NC_068295.1:1980018-2082518 GCF_025860055.1 Xyrauchen texanus
GAATGCTCCGCTGCTTGTGTACCATCAATTCAACTTCTCCTCTCCTCCGTCTGCTCATATTACACCTCCCTAATTGTTTTCGTGACCTCTGAGGATTAAAACTCTGCAAAATGATTGAAGCTTGAAATGAACATGGCGCTTGCTCTAAGAACGCCAACACAGTGTGAATGCATTTTTCTCAGCGTATTTTGTGGCAACATACACACTGCAAAGTTTTGGCAGCCACAGCTGCATTTAAATGCAGGAGCGAGTTCTTTAAATTATCGAGTCACTCCTTATACCACAATGGTTTATATAGTGATAACAGTGACATTTTAAGGACTCGGAAGAGGAGTGGCACCGTATTCAGCTGAAGTGTGAACGTGGCCTTCATGTCAAATGTTTGCCATCCATGCCATGTGTACAAGAGTCATTCAGGCTGGTATAAAAGCCCCGCTTGTTTTCATCAAACACACTTCTGCATGTTTTCAATCTCTTCAATTCAATTATTTGATGTCAATTAATAGCCGGGTCATGATGTGTACTATAATCTGTCATGCCCATATGAGTAAATAAAGAATACATTACTGTAATAGATGTTACAGGGAACTTTGATAAGAGCAAGTGCTGAGCCATTAAAGAAATTGATTTGTGACTATGGATCCGTTTCAAAACCTAGTGTGCTGCCTACATTGACTGCGAAGGCTATTCCAAAGGGTAAACAGCATGATTTTGCTGCCGTCTAAAGTGGGTTAACCCTTTAAGATCTGAGGGTGTTTTTAAAGGTTTCAGTGGCATACTCAAAATTAAAGGATTGAAAAAAAAATTAAAAATAAATAAATGAGGGTCAAGCGTTTGGTATCATTGTAAATAAATCTTTGCAATTCTTTTCATGTTATAGGTTATGATACATTCTCTCAGCTTGAAAGATCACACATTTTCAAACATGCTAAAATAAAATAAAAACATTTTTCTTATTTTTTCTTGTTTGACATTATATATATCTGGTTGTAAATAAGATGGCTCCAAAAATATATATTTTTTCCCTAATCATGTCAACTGTATTTGAGATTTTTATTTGTGTTGATACTCCAAAGCAATCAAAAGTTCCAACATTACAAATATAATTGATCATAGTGTCCAAAAACATCTCCAAAACAAATAAAAGATAATAATTGTACATAAGACCTAATTACACATGCAAACACAACAATGACTAAAGGTTTGCATAGCATGCAGACATGATTTTAGTCATGAGATTTCACAGAATGAGTTTCATTCTGTGTCATTTGAGTCATCATTGAGTCTGTGTCGTGTATTTGGCGCCATCTCCTGGTGGTCATATGTAACATTGTGCTTCATGTGGATTATCTAATGATCTGTACATCTGATTATCTTGTGTGTGGACTCGATTGAAAGATAATCACAGACTCTAAATAATTATATGTGATGTTTTATGCTACGTTTATTTTTAATGAAGTTATAAGCGAAAATGCGGCATATAAGCATCACTAACATAATTGTGAAATACATACACTTAGCTATTACTCGCTATATATTGTCTTTGAGTTAACCAATGGTTAACTACCTTAAAATGCTGCTTATGTAGTCAGTTAACTAGTTTTGTGAACAGACTGATTTTATTATTCACTTTTATTTCGCCACTGAAAAATCTAAATGTTCAAATTGATCTTGATATTGATACATGAATCTCTGGAGACTAAAAGGACTTTGTGTTGAAGCCAGACTGATATTCCTGCCAAAAACATCTGATCCGTCCTGTAGTCACTATTCTCTCTCTCTCTCTCTCTCTGTCTCTCTCTCTCTCTCAACTGATTGCAGCTGTTTAAGGAGAGCGTAAATCAAGATTAATAAAATGTGAAAACACATTAAAGGCCTGTTCATTTAAAGAACTAAGCAAAAGAGCTAAACAAATAACAGACGAAAGGTCAGTTCACACCAAGAGTGAAGTGAAAAAGCTCATGCAGTCACTTACTTTAATGGAAAATAAATGGGCATTCACACATAATTTATTACTGGAGGATTCTAAGCGCAATATAGCCGAGGACGTCACAGACCAACGTATTTGACCACCCCTGCTGGGACCGAACAGCATCAGTTTGATCCAGACACCCGGATAAACTCTTAAACATGCAGAACGTCCGCTTGATGAATAGCATGATGGAAATTGTGAGAGTTTTGTGAACGAAGTGCAATTTACATAGAAAGGAGGCATGCTTGTATGGAAAGGAATGACAATAACTTCACTTAAATATTTCCAATTTCAGCGCTGATTGTGCAAGCTTAACGTGATTGCGGGTGGTTAGTGAATAAGACGCAGTTATTTGCGATTATTTTTAACTGTTTAGTAAATCTGCCCCAATGACTTTTATACAAATCATGAGTAAAATGGCAGATTATCAGTTCATAAACACTTACTTTTCACCCTCTATGTCACACAATGCTACCTTATGACATATAAACTCTTACGATAGTGCATGACTCATTTTAATGTTTGTATTAAATACAATTACATTTACAGGCTTGTTTGAGTGTGATCAAATTGTGCGGGAGCTTGACTGATAGAGTTGCACCTGTAATGTAAGGATTCGGGGTACGAGTCCTGAAGAGCACGCGAGTCCACACGTGAGCCGAATGTGTCATAGAAGCACCACAATATGACGTGGTTTTGTTAATTATCAAACAGTTTGCTAAAAACATCATCTGTTTTGGAGTATATTTGACTCACCACACACTGGACATTTCACATCAGAACTGCCGTGATATATTGTAATGAACCACATAAACTCATTTAGCAATACTCCGTCCAAAGTCACGTCATTTTATGCGATCAGGCTGAATTCATGAATAGGAATAAGAATTTCGGAGGCATGTTTGAACCGGAATACTAACTTACTACTTACACATTTTATCCTCTCATATATACTATTAACTGCCTACTATTTTTTTAAATAGTGTGTGAAACAGAACACAAAGCAGCATGCTACATTGTTGCAACATTACCTCATTACATTGCATATTTAATTCAGCGAGTGTCACCCAGATCACTTCTCAGAGATCAAACTGTATAAATAAGATTGTAATCCAATTAAGTGTAAAAACTAGGGCTGTCGATTTCACGTGTTAATTCAGTGCAATTAATTTTATTAAAGATAAGTATAAGCTTGTAGTACCATGTGGAGCGGAGGGGGGCGGGGCCGGGTCGGAATATCGCGCGCCCGGTCCCCAATCGGCCTGATGAGGCGCGCGAGGGATAAAGGCGGCCGGTGACGATTGTTCGAGAGAGAGAGAATTACGGGCATGTCCACTTGTGTGTTTGTTTATGTTGTGTTTTAAGTTTCTTATTAAATTATTATTTATGTTGACAAGCCGGTTCTCGCCTCCTCCTTTCCCATCCTTTAACTGTTTTACATACCACCTGTTTACTCCAGGGGGCAGTAAGTGAAACTTCAGCTGTGTGAGCAACACACAGTTTATACAGTGAAGAAACACTTCAGCAGAACAAC
This sequence comes from Xyrauchen texanus, assembly GCF_025860055.1. NCBI lineage: Eukaryota > Metazoa > Chordata > Actinopteri > Cypriniformes > Catostomidae > Xyrauchen > Xyrauchen texanus. The sequence goes on from NC_068295.1 coordinate 1,983,525, forward strand.
ACAAACATGAGTTACGATCTTGTGTTCAAACACTTGATGGAGCGCAAATCTGAACTAAAGGATCTCAAGATGTGTTCTAAGTATTAAACTATATTTAACTTAAAAAATGTATGTTTATGACGCAACGCACCCGAGATGCGACACAAGCATGTCTGACACATTGACGGTTCTTAAACAAGCCCTCATAATAAATCTCCAACTGATTGATAAATTCCCTTGTGTAATGGATTACTGTGAACTGTGTGTCAATGATTGACTTATGATCAATAATATGGTTGTAAACAATACATTGTATTCTAAAGCCGCTTTCTGTATCATTTTATCAATGATGAACTCTTCTGCTACAAGAATGTAACGCATTTTAATTATCTGAATATAGTATGGTGTATATATATAATTGTTAAATATTTAAAGATAACGAAGTATAATTATTTCATCATTATATATTGAATTATTGTTATATGAGGGGCTTTCTCAGCAAATATTTGTATATGCGATTAAATGCGATTAATTAATCGGGACACCATGTTCAAATGTTAATTGATTGACAGCCCTAGTAAAAACTGAAATTAAATAATGTATCCAAACTTATACTACATAACGTTGTTTATTCGGCACTGGAAGATGTTGTAAAGTTTCATGAAAACAGCACTGTTTTCCCGTCAAAAGCTGAAGGCAGATCAGGTTTTAAAAACACACTGTTTTGCCATTTGCATCGTTTATTGTGAACTGTCCTCAATTTAAACTTTCCATATTCACACAAACCACAGGAACTCTTCCTAATCTGTTCGTAAGAGCCAGAGAGATTAGAGATAAACAAATATACATTAATAAAGCCACAGTCCAATGCCCCTTTATTGCCTCATCTAAAAACACACTGCAATTTCTGCCATGTTTTAGACAGAGCTTCAGTCGTGTGATTGTAGTCTGGTGAGGACATTACTGAATATATTGAGACATTGTTCTCGTTTTATATCTTTTACGGGAGCTCCTATAAAGAAACAATAAAAGATCAACAAGGAAAACATGCGGCAGTCCAGAGCAATGAAGCAGAAAAGGTGTCGAGTAAACTCTATATACAGTGCATCTGGAAAGTGTTCACAGCGCTTCACTTTCCCACATTTTGTTATGTTACAGCCTTATTCCAAAATGGATTAAATTAATTATTTTCCTCAAAATTCTACAAACAATTCCCCATAATGACAACGTGAAATAAGTTTGTTTGAAATCTTTGAAAATGTATTAGCATGTACATAAGCATTCACAGCCTTTGCCATGACACTCAAAATTGAGCTCAGGTGCTTCCTGTTTCCACTGATCATCCTTGAGATGTTTCTACAACTTCATCGGAGTCCACCTGTGGTAAATTCAGTTGATTGGACATGATTTGGAAAGGTACACACCTGTCTATATAAGGTCCCACAGATAACAGTGCATGTCAGAGCACAAACCAAGCCATGAAGTCCAAGGAATTGTCTGTAGACCTCCGAGACAGGATTGTATGGAGGCACAGATCTGGGGAAGGGTACAGAAAAATGTCTGCAGCATTGAAGGTCCCAATGAGCACAGTGGCCTCCATCATCCGTAAAAGGAATAAGTTTGGAAGCACCAGGACTCTTCCTAGAGCTGGCCGCCCAGCCAAACTGAGCGATTGGGGGAGAAGGGCCTTAAGTCAGGGAGGTGACCAAGAACCTGATGGTCACTCTGACAGAGCTCCAGCGTTTCTCTGTGGAGAGAGGAGAACCTTCCAGAAGAACAACCATCTTTGCAGCACTCAAAATTGAGATGAGAAACAAAATTCTCTGGTCTGATGAAACAAAGATTGAACTCTTTGGCCTGAATGGCAAGCGTCATGTCTGGAGGAAACCTCATCTCCTGACCAATACCATCCATAGAGTGAAGCATGGTGGTGGCAGCATCATGCTGTGGGGATGTTGTTCAGCGGTAGGAACTGGGAGACTAGTCAGGATTGAGGGAAAGATGAATGCAGCAATGTACAGAGACATCCTTGATGAAAACCTGCTCCAGAGCGCTCTGAACCTCAGACTGGGGCGAAGGTTCATCTTCCAATAGAACAACGACCCTAAACACACAGCCAAGATAACAAAGGAGTGGCTACGGGACAACTCTGTGAATGTCCTTGAGTGGCCCAGCCAGAGCCCAGACTTGAACCCGATTGAACATCTCTGGAGAGATCTGAAAATGGTTGTGAACCGATGGTAAGTAAATGACAGAATTTATATTTTTGAAGAACTATTTTCTGAGTGAATAAAATGCTACTGTTAATTACGTTTGGAAAACAGACAAAAATTATGTTTGTAGTTGTGCACTTACAAAAGTTGCCCTTTTGACTTCTATTGTAAGTGCATTTCTATCAATGCTTTGTATTTTGTTGGACTAAAATTGTAAGTTTATTTTGCATCTGTTTCAGTTCGCAGCTTATTCGCCCACTTAGATGGGAAGAGACCGTCTGACCGACTTGAAAAGTGACCAATTACAGTTTTATATTTAGGGGTGTGTCTATCTGAAATAGTTGATGCCACAAAAATAAACTGGCAAACTTAATAATTTCACAGCATTGTAATTTCTCAACTGGCTATATAAAAACGGCCAGGAAATCAGCAGAAATGTGTGCAGACATGTGTAGTCCAGTTGATACAAGTACACAATATTTTAGATACAACTCAAAAACAAAGTGGAATATACAATTCTGTTCATGGATATCTAGTCTCAAAAGTGTCTGAATATCTTTAAAAGGTTTTGTCACTAACCTGGCTTAAAACTAAGGGCTTAGTAACTACTAGTTAGTTAAGTTTGTAAAAAGTCAGTGCTTAGTTTGGTTGCACCACCTGTTCTCCACGCACGACTTCGCTTGTAGGTCATAAGCTGTTCGTAAAGCAACGTATATTCCGAAATTCTTAAAATTACAATTAATAAGGGGCAAGTACTAAATATATTTTTCCAGTAGCGTCGTTGAGTGTCAATGTGCAACAGATGTGCAGAGTGTTTTTGTTGGAAAGCAGCGGCTTCCTTCGTGATGTCCTGCCATGAACACCATTACCTATTTAATGTTTTCCATATAGTAGACTCATGAACAGAGATGTTAACCAGTTCCAATGATTCCTTCAAGTCTTTATCTGTCACTCTAGGGCTCTTTATTACCTCATTGATCATTCTGTGGTGTTCCCTTTGAGTCATATTGTCTGGACGGCCACTTCTAGTGAGAGTACCTATAGTACTAAATCATCTCCATTTATAGACAGTTTGTCTAACTGTGCACAGATGAATATCTAACGGCCACTTCTAGTGAGAGTACCTATAGTACTAAATCATCTCCATTTATAGACAGTTTGTCTAACTGTGCACAGATAAATATCTAACGGCCACTTCTAGTGAGAGTACCTATAGTACTAAATCATCTCCATTTATAGACAGTTTGTCTAACTGTGGACAGATGAATATCTAACGGCCACTTCTAGATAGAGTACCTATAGTACTAAATCATCTCCATTTATAGACAGTTTGTCTAACTGTGCACAGATGAATATCTAACGGCCACTTCTAGTGAGAGTACCTATAGTACTAAATCATCTCCATTTATAGACAGTTTGTCTCACTATGAACAGATGAATATCTAACGGCCACTTCTAGAGAGAGTACCTATAGTACTAAATCATCTCCATTTATAGACAGTTTGTCTAACTGTGCACAGATGAATATCTAACGGCCACTTCTAGGGAGAGTACCTATAGTACTAAATCATCTCTATTTATAGACAGTTTGTCTCACTGTGGACAGATGAATATCTAACAGACACTTCTAGAGAGAGTACCTATAGTACTAAATCATCTCCATTTATAGACAGTTTGTCTAACTGTGCACAGATGAATATCTAACGGCCACTTCTAGTGAGAGTACCTATAGTACTAAATCATCTCCATTTATAGACAGTTTGTCTAACTGTGCACAGATGAATATCTAACGGCCACTTCTAGAGAGAGTACCTATAGTACTAAATCGTCTGTATGCTTGCACAAAAATACCAAAACATTATGGCCATACCTTTTGACTTATTGCATAGCACTGCACTTAGCACTAGCGCTTTTAATATAGGGCCCCATACCTTATAATGCAGATTGTCATGTTGCTTTTCAGGAAATGTATCTTGTAAGGTTTCTTTATGTAGCCTATTTTTACAGAAAAGCAAAACTACTGAGTTTTGCATTGTATGATTGTATTAATTTTAAAACATCATCTGTCATCATCTAAAAAAAATTGCCATTTCTCGTAGCACTAGACAGATTGCACGATAGCCCCTGATGTCTAGAAATATACAATAACACAAATGAAGCCATAACACGACGTCATTTTCAGAATGATTCATATTAGATTGATTCCATTGGACGTGAGCGACTATCCTGTGGTTCTTTTGAGGGATGAATGAAAATGTCAAGCCAAAGGGTAATTTATTATGGAATTATTTTGCCATTGGAAAGACATTACTAAGTTGTCATTTAGCATATATGGTTATCCAAAGTGACACACAGTGAAATTATTACATAAATAATCAAACCCTAACCTGAAGTGAAGTATCTAAAAATAAAGGGCACAAAAGTGATCAACTAATGCAGGATTTGAACCAATTAAAATCAACATTAAATGCAACCAGCAAACCCATTTTACTTCCATAATGTGATTTCGGATTAAAACGAGACACTCGGCGAGAAAAAACGGGTTTTCAGACAGGACTTTATTTAATCCATCAGTTATTGATTGGATGGAATGAATACTTTCCCCCTCGAGAAGGTCAGCCCATTAAAAACAGTCAAAAGCTTGAAAGCATTTCCCCTGTTCGCACTCGCACCAAAACGCATCCGTACGTTGCTTTCAAATGCATTCTTGACCAGCCACACCTCTCCTTGAGTGTCAGAAAACCTTTTCAACAGATGCAGAGATAATGCAAAATACACCACAAGCTATTCAAAAGGCTTTTTATGATCGTTCGGGAACAGGACAGCCATATATCAAAGCCATGGGATTCACGTGTGTGTCTGAGTGTCTGACCTTGTGTGCTGAAGTAATAAAGGCCGTTGAGTCTAGGCCGCGAGGAGGAGCGCAGGTCCTTGGTGGCTCATTGTTGATGGGCTGCCGTTTGTTATCTGTGCTGTGTTCTCTGGAACGCTTTAGTAATCACTCAAAAAGGTACAAAGAGGCAACAGTCACCTTTGCTGTGACCTGTGTGATAGCAGCACCAAATCCCAGCTGACAGAACATTCCAGAGCGCTTCAAGACAAATAATTACTCAAGCTTCCTTTCGAGGAAATAGGGGGCGAGTTGGGCTAGGTGATATAGCTAAAAATATATGGATGTTTCTTTAACTTCGATGGGTGAATTTCATTAAAAATAATAGTTTACAACTTTTTCTCTTTTTGTTATATGAGGGTCCACTATCTTTCAATATTGAAAATACATGACAAAAATACAAATTAGAGATGGGCAATATAAAAGTTAAATCCATATACTGGGAAACCATTAGAAGGAAATGAAAAGAAAGTTTATTAACCATGTTTTTTTGTTGTTGCTGAAACCATGATTTTAATACCGTAAACTGTATCCATACAGTCCCCATGGTTAATATAGGGGTTACTTTACCATGGTATTTGTATTCAAATCAAAATATCTGCAAAATCATGATTTCTATAACCAAAGTTTCTGTTTTCCTGAACTAGTACTATGATTGTACTACAAACATCAAGGTTAAAAAAAATATTTCAGTAAAACCATGGTAAATTATACACTCACCTAGAACTTTATTAGGAACAGTATGGTCCTAAAAATAGTTCCCAATATGGTCTTCTGCTGTCGTAGCCCCTTCGCCTCAAGGTTCGATGTGTTTGCATTCTTAGATGCTATTCTGCACACTACAAATGTACAGAGTGGTTATCTGAGTTACTGTAGCCTTTCTGTCAGCTCAAACCTGTCTGGCCATTCTCCGTTGACCTTTTTCATCAACAATGTGTTTCTGTCCACAGACCTGCTGCTGACTGTATGTTTTTTTGTTTTTGGCACCATTCTGAGTAAACTCTAGAGACTATAGTGTCTGTTGTGCATGAAAATCCAAGGAGATCAGCAGTTATACCAGTCAAACCAGCCTGTCTGGCACCAACAATCATGCCAACAATTTTCCCTATTGTGATGGTTGATGTGAACATTAACTGAAGCTCCTGAACCATATTTGCGTGATTTTATGCAGTGCATTGCTGCCACACGATTGGCTGATTAGATAATCAAATGAATAAGTAGGTGTACAGGTGTTCCTAATAAAGTTCTAGGTGAGTGTATAATAATTTAAGGGAATGCAAAACTTATTACACAACACTATTTCAGAAAAAAAACAATGGCCCATCCTGTCCTCTAAGGGGCTCTGTGCCAAACACTTTTTCCCCTAATAAAGTTTTGTTTTATTTTTTGGTTAAAAGTTATTGTACTTCTTAACCAAGTGGACAAAAGTGTCAGTGAAGAGCCAAAATATGAGACAAAATCAAGTGAAATATCACATGTGAGCAGAATATATTATTGTGTGTATTTAGGATGCATAACATGTTAGCTATGGAATTAGCCTAAGCTATTTATTTTATTTGAATGTCATTTCCACCACAGAATCCCATTAAACACAATACAGAATCTGACATAAATCTCCTGTGATGCATGAACGTACTGTACACTGTTGGCCATTGATAGTAAACAAATAAAAAGTAGATCAAATCTTTTTTTGATATAGTGAGAAACAGTGTAAATGTGTTCCAACAAGACTTTACTCTCTAAAGGTCACAGTGCTAAAAGTGCCAGAAGTTGAAGAAAGGAAATCCATGTTGCTGTCTTGGCACTCTTATACTTATAAGTTGTGGGTGGAAAACTAGTATACAAGTGTAGTCTTCAGGTAACTTAATATATGATAATCGATCTATAAGCCATTCCCAGTGGCAAACCGGTAATGTGCCATATGGTAAATTCTGTCATTCCTATTGAATGTAAAACTAATGCTGTACCCGTAAGCTTCAAACTTGAACAGTATCACCCCTCACAGGTGTGAATTCAGTGGGATGCATGTGTTAATGTGTGTGTAATATTCAACGGTACCGTAGTATAATGTCAGACTAAATTAAACCATATTCCCTCGCTCTCCTCATTCTCTCTACTTATGGAAAACTGTCCTTTCCAAAATCTCTCTTTCTCACACACACACACACACACACCACAAAGTAGACACCTGTACACACTTGTACCCACATGTCACACAACCATCACACCATCTGGGAATGTTCAATAGTGTGTCTCCCAGAAGCCCAATGCAATTGCCCTGTTATTGTCCATTTAAATGCCACTTGCGAGAGAGAGAGAGAGAGAGAGAGAGAGAGAGAGTGTGTGTGTGTGTGTGTGTGTGTGAGTGTGTGTGAGAGCATGTGTGTGTGTGAGAGCATGTGTGCGTGTGAGAGCATGTGTGCATGTGTCTGTGTGTGTGTGTGTGTGTGTGTGTGTGTGTGTGTGTGTGCGTGCGAGCGTGTGCGTGCGTGCGTGCATGTGTGTGTGTGTGTGTGTGTGGATTAGTTACAGCCACCGTTCATTTCAATTAATTGTATGCCATTGCGTTGAGGTGATATGCTGTTGATGCATTTGGATTGTATTAGATTACAATGACTGCAAAACATTGGCAGTCTATCGTTTTGAATGGTTTTGTATGCTGTTCAATAGAGTTTGTGACGATTTGCCTATTTGTGGTTTAATTATCACAGTCACTTCATCTTTTTGACATGATATATTTTATGTCATACATGTTTTCATTTTGTAAGTACTGGGGCATTGAGGGGTGTAGCATCCATTATAATGGCTTTATAATAGATATTTGACTCCCCTTGTTTGAGTCCTGTGAAACCAATGACAAACTTCTAACTTTCAACAGATTATATAGCAGAGATGGGCCACTTCTATTAAAATGAATGTGAGAAATTTGAAAGCCCAATGGCAGCCAACGGTCAACGGATGTAGGAAGTCCCACCTTACTGGAAAAAGAGCCAATCACCTTTTAGATTCAGACATCGCCTGTCAATCAACTCAACAACATGCATGTGCATGAGCTATACAAGCTGAGAAAATGTAGTTTTTTGGTGTAATCTGAGGTTAAGAAGCACAATATATGACACAGGTGTTGGCAGATTTTACTGCTGGTTTTAAATATAATCTATGTAAACTGCTGGCTGTCACTTTAGGGTTCTTTTTAACCTAATTGAGCATTCTGCGGTGGGCGCTTTGAGTCATCTTGGCTGGACGGCCACTTATAGAGAGAGTACCTATAGTACTAAATCATCTCCATTTATAGACAGTTTGTCTAACTGTGCACAGATGAATATCTAATGGCCACTTCTAGTGAGAGTACCTATAGTACTAAATCACCTCCATTTATAGACAGTTTGTCTAACTGTGCACAGATGAATATCTAACGACCACTTCTAGAGAGAGCACCTATAGTACTAAATCACCTCCATTTATAGACAGTTTGTCTAACTGTGCACAGATGAATATCTAACGACCACTTCTAGTGAGAGTACCTATAGTACTAAATCACCTCCATTTATAGACAATTTGTCTAAATGTGCACAGATGAATATCTAACGACCACTTCTAGAGAGAGTACCTATAGTACTAAATCACCTCCATTTATAGACAGTTTGTCTAACTGTGCACAGATGAATATCTAACGGCCACTTCTAGTGAGAGTACCTATAGTACTAAATCACCTCCATTTATAGACAATTTGTCTAAATGTGCACAGATGAATATCTAACGACCACTTCTAGAGAGAGTACCTATAGTACTAAATCACCTCCATTTATAGACAATTTGTCTAAATGTGCACAGATGAATATCTAACGACCACTTCTAGAGAGAGTACCTATAGTACTAAATCACCTCCATTTATAGACACTTTGTCTAACTGTGGACAGATGAATATCTAACGGCCACTTCTAGAGAGAGTACCTATAGTACTAAATTATCTCCATTTATAGACAGTTTGTGTAACTGTGGACAGATGAATATCTAACGGCCACTTCTAGTGAGAGTACCTATAGTACTAAATCACCTCCATTTATAGACAGTTTGTCTAACTGTGGACAGATAAATATCTAACGGCCACTTCTAGTGAGAGTACCTATAGTACCAAATCACCTCCATTTATAGACAGTTTGTCTAACTGTGCACAGATGAATATCTAACGGCCACTTCTAGTGAGAGTACCTATAGTACTAAATCACCTCCATTTATAGACAGTTTGTCTAACTGTGCACAGATGTATATCTAACGGCCACTTCTAGTGAGAGTACCTATAGTACTAAATCATCTCCATTTATAGACAGTTTGTCTAACTGTGGACAGATGAATATCTAACGACCACTTCTAGAGAGAGTACCTATAGTACTAAATCATCTCCATTTATAGACAGTTTGTCTAACTGTGGACAGATGAATATCTAACGACCACTTCTAGAGAGAGTACCTATAGTACTAAATCACCTCCATTTATAGACAGTTTGTCTAATTGTGCACAGATGAATATCTAACGGCCACTTCTAGAGAGAGTACCTATAGTACTAAATCACCTCCATTTATAGACAGTTTGTCTAATTGTGCACAGATGAATATCTAACGGCCACTTCTAGAGAGAGTACCTATAGTACTAAATCACCTCCATTTATAGACAGTTTGTCTAACTGTGCACAGATGAATATCTGATGGCCACTTATAGAGAGAGTACCTATAGTACTAAATCACCTCCATTTATAGACAGTTTGTCTAACTGTGCACAGATGAATATCTAACGGCCACTTATAGAGAGAGTACCTATAGTACTAAATCACCTCCATTTACAGACAGTTTGTCTAACTGTGCACAGATGAATATCTGATGGCCACTTCTAGAGAGAGTACCTATAGTACTAAATCATCTCCATTTATAGACAGTTTGTCTAACTGTGCACAGATGAATATCTGATGGCCACTTCTAGTGAGAGTACCTATAGTACTAAATCATCTCCATTTATAGACAGTTTGTCTAACTGTGGACAGATGAATATCTAACGACCACTTCTAGAGAGAGTACCTATAGTACTAAATCATCTCCATTTATAGACAGTTTGTCTAACTGTGCACAGATGAATATCTAACGGCCACTTCTAGAGAGAGTACCTATAGTACTAAATCACCTCCATTTATAGACAGTTTGTCTAACTGTGCACAGATGAATATCTAATGGCCACTTCTAGAGAGAGTACCTATAGTACTAAATCACCTCCATTTATAGACAGTTTGTCTAACTGTGCACAGATGAATATCTAAGCTCCTTGAGAAAACTTGTAACTGTGTAACACTTTCCAGCTTTATGCAAAGCAATAATTCTTGTAGGTTTTCTGAGATCTCTTTTTTTGCAACGTATGGTCCACGTCAGCACATGCTTCTTGTGAATAGCAAACTCAAAATGTTTGAGTGCTTTTTACAAGTCAAAGTAGCTCTAAACAACACCTCAAACCTTATTTCATTAATTGGATGCCAGGTTTGCCAACTCCTGACAGTAATTAGCTTTTGTTGACATCATTGGCCTAGGGGTTCACATACTTTTTCCAACCTACACTGTGAGTGTTTGAATAATGTATTCAATATGTAGAAGAACAATGCAATAATGTGTGTTAGTAGGTCATTCCAAAGGGTTCACATACTTTTTCTTGCCACTTTAGAGCTGGAAAGATCAATTTTATAAAGAGAGAGTTAGGACCGCAGGTGGAAAGAAATTGCTTCTGGGCTGTGCAAACTTTATGTATTAGATCTCACCCTCTGCCAACACATCAGTCATGTCAGTGTAGGACACATGGATTTAACGCCCCTGCCAGCTGTACCAGCTCAACGCTCCACCCACTACAGATCAAACACACCCAGCAGGTGGACACGCTAACCAACACTTGCCAGCACACACGCCCGGAGCGGCCCGTCATATCCAACAAAAACCCACTGCAGTTACGCACAGATCCAAAGAGATGAAGAAACATCAAACTTAAAAAATGAAATAAAAAAGCTAACATCAAATCCTTCAAACACACAAAACACTTGCACAATATTCAGAAAAGAGCTGCTCTTTTCAAAGCTGTTAAAACTTACATGTTCTAAGAACCATTTCCTGGAAAAGAAAACTGCCAACAGAAGCAGTTAATAGATTTTCTGTGAACTTCTGCCGCTGTGGGCTCAAAATGTAGCACTTGAATGAACTGTTCGTCTGCAGACGTGAACAGAACTCAATTCTCCTGAGAGAGAATTGTATCTTTTATTCAGTCTCTGTAGAGACACGCGGCAGTCAACCTTTACTCTCATTGAGATGTCTGCACTAAATGGACTCTCCAAAGACAATTAAGGAGCTTTTAATTTTAGAGAGACGTCTAATGTGAAATCAGTTTAACACATTGTGGCAGTGCGGAGGGAGGGGCCGGGTCGATATTCCATACACCCGGTCCCAATCAGGTTAATCAAGCCCTCGAGAGGGATAAAGGCTGAACGAAGACGGCAGTGCGACAGAGAGAGAGTTACGGGCAGCTGTCCGACACCTGTTTGTCTTTTTGTTTCAGTTTTGTATTAAAATATTGTTTATATTATCAAGCCGGTTCTCGCCTCCTCCTTTTCCATTAATCCCTTTACACTGGTGCCGAAACCTGGGAAGGAGGACGGATGCGCCGAAGTGACATTCTCGCCGCTACCATCCACCCGAAAGGAGCAGCCACGTCCATCCGCTGGAGGAACGGAGGAGCCCGGCCGCCTGGAAATGGAGAAATGGCCGCCGACCACAAGGGGAGGAGGGGCTCCCAACCAACCGCCTGGAGTGGTTACCGCTGCCAGAGGCGGGGGAGACCCCTACCGTCCATCAAAAGCACGGCAGGGCATTCCGTCCACCAGGGGCCGAGGACTGCCTCCGATCCACCTGGGGAGGCGCGACTGTCATCCGCTAGAGGTTGGAGGGGTGGCCGAGGACCAAGCTACGGCATATCGGAGAACCGGTGAGTAAGTGTTTTGCCGACGGGGTGGAAGGCATGCCCCTCCCCGGGGAAAGGGGGGGGTATGTACATCATGCCGGGGGCTCCCCGGCCTGAGAGAACGAGGGAGGAATGTGGCTGGGCGGAGGGCGGGGCTGGGTCGTGATTCCGCACACCCGGCCCCTAATCAGGCTAGTCGAGGGATAAAGGGCGAAGAGGGCAGTGCAACAGAGAGAGAGAGTTACGGACTGCTGTCCAACACCTGTGTGTGTTTGTCTTTTTGGTTCAGTTTAATATAAAAATATTATTTATATTGTCAAGCTGGTTCTTGCCTCCTTTCCATGAATCCCTTTACAAATCCCTAAAAATTCAAGATAACCCAGATGGAGTTTACTGTGAAAAATAGAGAGAAAAGCTCCAAAATGCTTAAAACAACAACAACATTTCTGACTGTAACTCGTTTTACAGCTTTCAAGCTGCATCCAACAAACTCGGCACAGACCTTCAGACTGTTCTGGAATAGTGTACTACATCGTCTCGAATTGATCGGAGTTATGCTTTTTGCACAGTGGACAATAAAAACTGAAAATGGTCAAACTGGGCAAGATTTTGGGCCCTATTTTAAGAACTCTAGCGTTAAGCACAGCACAATGCCTTAAGTAATAAGCTCAAAGTCAATGGGCATGCAGTTTTGGTATTTTCATGCAAACACGAGCTGTTTTTGTGTTAAGTCTAGGTGCAAGTGGGTTTGACGAAATCAACCGCATAACGCGCAAAAATGCTGGATGGTCTGTACCAAGTGCAATTTAATTCGGAGGTTCCTCTGTGGTTATTCCAGCATCTGCGTCCTCTTATACAGTCCATTCCCTCAAGCACCAATGATATAAACATAGACAGCACATTCATATGTTGGTCGTGTAAATGGACGGTATACAATGAATTACAAGAATTTAAAATGACGTTCTTTTGTGCATTAACTGCGTCCTTGATGAATGTCCGGCATATTTCTATGACAGTGACACATGCATAGAAAATGTGATTCATGTCAGGATTTGGATGTGCTCTGCGATAAAGTGAGTAATTTGAATCTACTGACACACAAATCATGGCTAGAATTAACAGTGACTGCATCTGAACGCACTTCACTTCTACCACTCGATTTTGACAAATTAAATACATTTATTGAAACATGATAAATGAAACCAAATATATTTCTAAATTCAAATGAAACTAAAATATAATAGAAATAACGAAGTGGTCAAAAAAATCATACCAAATCCAAACATTTTACTCTTCCACCGGCCCCGTAAAAGTCACTCTACGACAACAGGTGGAAAATTACTAATCAAAATGAAATCATAAATACAATTGTAAATATACAAGAATAATAATACAAATAAACATAACAAATCTCCAAACTGCATATGCAGGAACTGAATTTAGACTTTGCACTGAGAGAAGACGTGGTATTGAAACATCTTATGCGGTTAGTATGTGATTTCATCGCACTATAATCATGTTAACATACATATTGTGGCTATACACAACAGTGAGTATTTGAATGTTTACGTATTCGCCCCATTCACATCCATTGTAAGTGCCTAATTTTTACAGTTAACCAGATGATGTGATTTTTATTTATTTATTTTGTTTTTAAGAAAAGGAGGGAAAACTCCAAACTAATTTATGTGGTAATCAGCATTATGCCACAAATGCTGTTGATTGAGTCTAACTTGTATTCATCACAGAATATTCATTAAGAATAAATGGTGCAACTGAAATAAGAGCTCTAAAGAGTTGCTAGTGTGAACTTAATGTCCCAATTTAAATAAGACGTAACGAACAGCTGGTGCAACCCTACACAGAGCCTCATAGAGACTTGTGGGCTTATCACCTGGGTCAGAAACCAACCCCCAGGATACACTATATATAAATATATATATCACCTAGCATCCTGGCAATGAGTTCTGAAGGGTCAAACAACACTCACATTTTCATCAGAAAGTTAAACAAATATAGATTATTTTAATATGTTGACATTCATTAATTTTTGTGTGGCCTAAGAGTCCAAATACTAAACTAATTGGGCCACTCTAAGTGTGTGTGTGTGTGTGTGTGTGTGTGTGTGTGTGTGTGTGTGTGTGTGTGTGTGTGTCCTCTACTGTACAGCTGAAGGTGGATGATAATTAATATGTGTTCTGGGGTTTGATGAATGACGACACTGAAAGATTTCATCAGCGGAAGACAGAACGGTTCCCTCCCCAAACAGGAGGACCGCCCGACCCCGCCAACACCTCCAAAAAAGAGCACCCTCACATTAGAGGTCTTTCAGATCTTTCAGTCTTTCACAGTGTCTCAATGTCACACTTACACATCTAAATGTCTCTTTCCAGAACACTTTACAAAAAGGTTGAGCGAGTTATAGTTAATAGTTAAAGGGACAGCTCACCCAAAACAAAAACAAAAAACATTGGTCATCATTTATTCACCTTCATGTTGTTCCAAACCCAAGTATAACTTCAGGTTTGGTTTTGTAATCAACTCTTTAAACTCTGGAGCCGGTGTTTTTAAAGATTTCTTGTTTCAGTGGCATACCCAAAAATAACTAGACAAAAAAAATAAAAAATTATATAGATTACAATACCTTCTGAGACTCTCAGTCTAACAATCTGCTAAAAAAAAAGACAAATTAGCACAAAAAAAAATTCAGATTTTACATATATCTCTGGGTGAAAATAAGGTGTCTCCAAAAACTGCTTTTGTTTTGTTCAATCAAAAAAGCGATCAAAAGTTAAAACATTACAAATATAATTGATCATAGTGTCCAAAAACATCTCCAAACAAATAAAAGATAATAATTGTACATTAGTAATAATTACACATGTAAACACAACAATGACTAAAGGTTTGCATAGCATGCAGACATGATTTTAGTCATGAGATTTCACAGAATGAGTTTCATTCTGTGTCATTTGAGTCATCATTGAGTCTGTGTCATGTATTTGGCGCCATCTCCTGGTGGCCATATGTAACATTGTGCTTCATGTGGATTATCTAATGATCTATACATCTGATTATCTTGTGTGTGGACTCGTTTGAAAGATAATCACAGACTCGAAATAATCATATGTGATGTTTTATGTTTAATAAATTTTTGGTGAAGCACTAAACGGAAAAACGCAGACATATAATTAGCTATTATTCACTATATTTGTGTCTGTGAGTAAAACAAATAGGCAGGTTGTATTTTACTCTTCGAGAGCTTTCCAACGACATATGACACATGGATATTTGATGAGTTTGATGTTTTTACTGATTGCAATAATATGTACAGCAATTATATATATATATATATATATATATATATATATATATATATATATATACACACATAAATTATTAAAACGGAACACTTCTGCTTTATCTGCAAATTTTAAAGCACTTGTTCAGTTTTGGTCAAACTTTCTTCATGCATTATAAAGTAGAGCTTATAAACTTTCAAACGATACATATTATGTGTTGATCAAGACTGTAATTATTAATATTTTGACTATTTAATTTTTTTCTCACAGGTCCGCCAGATGTGCCCATCTGAGCTTAAAGCGTTAATGAAAAAATATCAATTATTATTATTATGAATATTTTGATAATATAATACATATATTTAATATAATATAGGTTACATTAATTAAATGCATGTTATTGTTTAAATTTGACTATATCTAATGAGTTATATTTTTTAAATACATTTTTATTTCATATTAATATTATTATACAATTGTATTTTATTTGATCTTCTTTTGAAACTATTCATTTTGGTTAATGTTGACTATAAATATAATAATGCCTTTCTAATACATATATTTCATTGAAGATAGACTAAATGTATTTAATATATGCTATTTTGTATTTTACCATATGTATTTATATTTATATTTACATAATATTTATATAAAATATTATGATTAAATTTTAATGGGGGGGCGGGGGCAATTAATCTGGGTTCATTTTAACTTGGCTAATGTTAACTATACATATACTAATACATTTCTAACAATAAACGTTATATGCTAATATTAGTTAATGCATTATCAACTATTATGAAATAACACTGAACAATATTAGATTTTGAAATTAACGTTAACCAAGAAGAACAAATGCTGTATACAATTAATTCCTTGTTAGCACAAGACAACAAATGCATTAATTAATGTTAATATTTGCAACCTTATTGTAAAGCGTCACCTTCTCCCAACATGTGATTTCTATTATTTAATATTAACTGTACGTGTGTGTGTAGGTGTGTGTTCTCTGTACTGGGGTAATTAGTCAAAGCAGGCACAATTATGTAATTAATCAGTCTGTGGTGATTAGACTTTAAGGCCGTGTGTCATGGCAGCGGGTCTGTGCATGTGTCTGTTCAGTGAGAAAACTACATTTATAATCCTTCATTTGCCACAAACATCACTTAAACGGCGATCGGGCCGCAGACCTGATGCGTACAGAGACAACACGCTAAAGCTGGCTCAAGGCAAAAGCTTGATCGAAGTCCTTGTGAAAGAATTATCTTGATTTCTGTTGTTTCTTTCACCAGCATTTACCATAGTTAACAGGATTATACAGTCATCAAAACAGCACATATGAATATGTGAATATAAAGTGTGTTCTGCGCTCAAATGCTGCTCAGAATCTCTCACTTCACTTCTCTGAGCCAGAACGAAAGGGGCACCCACTCTGTGCATGTGAGTGCTTCCTAATGTGGTGCACTACACTTGTGTTATCTTCCTTTTCATTGGCTTTGATAGCTTGTTATGCTCATTAAATGCAAAGACGATTAGCTATTTTTAAAGGAATATTCCTGGTTCAGCACAAGCATTTGTGGCATAAGGTTAATTACAACAAAACTTTTATTCGACTCATCTCCCCTGTTGCCTCGGACAGACGACTTCTCATGGCAGTTTTAATTTTACATTTACATTTATGCATTTGGCAGACGCTTTTATCCAAAGCGACTTACAGTGCACTTATTACAGGGACAATCCCCCCGGAGCAACCTGGAGTTAAGTGTCTTGCTCAAGGACACAATGGTGGTGGCTGTGGGGATCGAACCAGCAACCTCCTGATTACCATTATATGCTTTAGCCCACTACGCCGCCACCACTCCATTAATTTGGTTCTGGAGGCTGAACCCCACGTCAAACGCGCCGCCTCACCCTCCACATGACAAGTGTTGCAGAAAGCATCACAGAGGGGCGATTTTACCAGATTGCCACGTAAAAAAGTGGGAGGTGTTCACAATAAACATTGAAAAAATGTATTTGGAAGAGAATAAAAAAGGCTGCACAATTTCCTAAAAATATCAATATAATGTTTTGTTACCTAAAAAGGTTAGTTTTTGTGGGAATCAACATTCTGCCACAAATGCTGCTGATGGAGCGAAACCTTTAAACCTTAAAGGAAGTGTGACTTCCAAAAGACTTGGTTTGGTCAGATTTGGCCTTCAGAAGCGCCTCACGCTTCCCCCGACACACCAAGAAATATCACTGTGCAATCCAAACCTGTTAGTTGATAATTGCCATCTCATTGAAGCTGCTTCGTCTTTAGTAGAGGGACGAATTAGCATAAGTGCTGCGATGTAATTGGTATCATTTGAGCATGTTCCATTATTACCTCCCCTTAATCATTCCGTGAAGTGACAAAGGCAACTCCGCCCATATTGGAGATCACTGAACTAAGTTGGGGAGATCAAAAGAACTCGGAGTAACCTTGTCAACTCAAGAGAATTAGCTAGCTCTGCCAGAACCACTATGTCACCGCTGCGCTCATATCGGCTCATTTGTCAGAAACAAGACGGCGCACATTTATCCTTCGGAAAGGGGATGTGAGAGAGAGAGAGAGAGAGAGAGAGACAGAAATAGAACGAGAGAGTGAGAAATAGAGGTAAACTAGCCTACTTTGCCAGGATAAACGCATCATTTTCACAGAGTTAGCAGATATATGTTCTTTCACTTGATTAAGTGTAATAAGATGTGCCCATCAGGAGACTCCTTGCACACCTGGGCAGAAGAAGAAAAGTTGGACTCGAAACAGCAGCGGTTTAGCATGAGAGATACTCCATTGATATTCATTAGTGTGATTAGAGCTTTAATGGGTCTTCGAGGTGGAAGAACCAGCTGAAACATTCACAGACATGTTTCACGCACATAAACATGGCTAGATCGTTCTGAAATCGACTATTCCCATTTGTGTTTTTTTTGTTTGTTTGTATTTGTCTGCATTGAAACAAAATAATGTTTCTGAGGACTGAGACTGTGGCTCAAATAGGCTTTTTGTAGAAGTTTGCCAGGTTAGTGGACTCTTTAGAGGAATCAACATTTCCTTGATCTTTGTACTATTAAAACATTCTGTAAGTTTCAGAACTCAAAACTTTCTCCTCACTGCAAAAAGAGCATTTGTTGAAAACAAGATGCCAAAATGACGCGTTCTCTCAACATTTGCATCTAACCGCCTCCACATCATCTCATCAACGCCTACTTTAGCTTTAAATGCTTCTGTAGCCCCGCCCAGTAGTGGTGAGCAGAGAGCAGGTCAGTCAAGAGCAGCCAATCATAACAGTGGGCGTTAACTGTCAAGTCTTGAAGGAGAGGCGGGAACCGGCGGAACAGTCAACAAAAAAGTTTTATAAAAACAAACACAGACACACATGCAGCACGGCCTCATGCATATCTCTCTCTCTCTCTCCCTCTCTCTCACTCGAACTAGTGCCTCGGATTCGTCTTTATCCCCCTTGTGGCTGATTAGCCCGATTACCCCGCCCTCCTCCTCATCACACTCCGCCATCGCCCGACTTAGGTCGGGGAAGGTCGGGGTAACCCACAGCATGACGCATTCCCCTCTCCTCTCTTCCCGTCCTGGAGGGGGTTGCCATTCTGGCCATGCCTGCCAGTAGGTCTTTCCCGCCTTTCTGGAGCCCTGGGAGAGATGAGGGGAGGGAAAGAGTGAGGCAGAGTGACAGAAAGAGAGAGAGAGAGAGAGAGAACACTTGCTTAATGTTTCCCAGACATGCTTTTGCCCGGTCCTCAAACGCTCCTCCGCCCTCTGGCGGACGACAGCTCGCTCCTCCCCTGGCGGACGGCAGCAGTTCCTCCGGCTCTCAGCGGCCGGCAGCGACCCCTCCGTCGTCAGACAGATGACCGCGGCTGCTTCTTTGGCGGACGACAGTGGCGAGAACTCCGCATCAGAGCATCCCTCCTCCCTACCGGGTTTCGGCACCAATGTAACAGGGTAAGGGATGAGCAAGGAGAAGCTGGGAACCGGCGGAACAGTCAACATAAAAGTTAAAAAACAATTCTACATAAAACAAACACAGACACACATGCAGTACGGCTACATGCATCTCTCTCTCTCAAACGGGTGCCTCAGGTTCATCTTTATCCACCTCCTGGCTGATTACTCCGATTACCCCACCCTCCTCCTCATCACACTCCCCCATCGCCCGACTCAGTTCGGGGAAACCCCCGGCATGACGCATTACTCTCTCCTCTCTTCCCTTCCTGGAGGGGGGCGTTGCTATTCTGTGCCTGTCGGTAGGTCTTTCCAACCTTTCTGGAACCCTGGGAGAGATGAGGGGAGGAAAAGAGCGAGGCAGAGCGACAGAAAGAGAGAGAGAGAGGAGAGAGAGAGAAACACTTGCTTGCTGTTTCCCAGTACATGCTTTCGCCCGGTCCTCAAACGGTCCTGCGCCCTCTGGCGGACGACAGCTTGCTCCTCCCCCGGCGGACGGCAGTGGTTCCTCCGGCTCTCAGCAGCCGGCAGCAACCTCTCCGTCGTCAGGCAGATGACCACGGCTGCTTCTTTGGCAGACAGCAGTGGCGAGAACTCTGCGTCTGTGCATCCCTCCTCCCTACCGGGTTTCAGCACCAATGTAACAGGGTAAGGGATGAGCAAGGAGGAGGCGTGAACTGGCTAAACAGTCAACATAAAATTTTTATAAATACTCAACATAAAAAAACATAAAACCAGCACAGACACACATGCAGCACAGCCCCAAGCGTCTCTCTCTCTCTCTCCCGAACTGGTGCCTCCAGTTCTTCTACATCCCCCTCCTGGCTGATTAGCCCGATTTAGGGCCGACCATGTGTCCTCACGGCCTGGGCACACCCTCCTCCTCATCACACTGAGATTTTTTAAAACTATGATATGTTTTTTGTCATGTGACACAGTCATGTGATCCATTCGAGTTTGTGATCCATGATGTAGTGGTGTTGTTGTGTCTGCTATCCACTTAAATATCATTGTGAAAGATAACTGTTACTTTGTACTGCCTTCACATTGCATTCTTTCAAGGCAACAGGAAGTGTACTCGGAATCGCTGTCTGGCGGTGGAACGCGAGGAGGGTTGTGTTTCAAACCGTACACGGAAAGGCAATTTTTAGTGGACGTAGCCTGTACTGTTGGTGCTCACATTTTACTAGGGTTGGGAACCGAAAACCGGTTCTTGTTTAGAACCAGTTCCATATGATGAACTGGAATCAGAGCATTTATACATTTGGCAGGTGCTTCATCCAAAGAGACTTACAGTGCATCCAAGCTATACATTTCATCAGCTTGTGTATTCCCTGAGAATCAAATCCACAACATTGGCATAGCTATCACCACTCTACCAGCTGAGCTACCTGACCCTAAACTGCACATAAAAACAAAACAATGGCCAGACTTCATGGAGACAGTCAAAAGTGTCCTCGGGACCTGCCCTATTGTCCCTGCTTTGAATAAAACTCAACCGTGCCATCGATTTCCAAGCAGAACCGCAACAAATTCTCAAAAGATCAGCGCTGCTCTCTAGCCCTTGATTTTGAAATAAACAACTTAAAAAAAAGTGTTTTTTGCCTTCCAATGCATCTCATGCTGACAGCGAGAGTGGCAGAGTCATGAGACTCGTGGCTCTCATGAGAGGCGTGTCTTTGAAAAAAGTATGCAAATGAGTCGAGAGGGCAGGACATTTGGTTTACAGATGAGGAAGTGAGTATCAGAGGAGGTTAAACACTGTCTATCAAATGCAACAATCCTTTTCTGTGCATTTGAATCGTGATTACAGAAGTCGTGTGTTTTAGCATGTCTTTATTTGTATTTCTTTTTTCTGTGTGCTGATGGTAAAGAAATAAAGTCATAATTTAACTATTTCCATGATATATCTGGCACAAAATAATGGCCATCTCAATTAGATTGATATTGTCACCTTAAACAAATAAGGTGACAACATTAAATTGCACTATTAAATTAATACTAAATAAAACTCAAAATGATTTATACTAAATGCAACTAATAAAACACTTTCGTATTGAGTGAGTTGAAAACAGTGACAAACAGCTGCAATGAATGAACTGATTCACTAAGGCAAACTAAAAGTATATACAATGGCAAGAAAAAGTATGTGACCCCTTTAGAATTAGCTGGTTTTCTGCATTAATTGGTCATAAAATGATCTCATCGCAATGAGCTTAAACTAACAACACACACAATTATAATCTTTCATGTCTTTATTGAAAACATCCCATTAAATATCCAGAGTGCAGGCTGGAAAAAGTAAGTGAACCCTTGGATTTAATAACTGGACGATCCTACTTTGGCAGCGATTTCCTCAACCAAGTGTTTCCGGTAGCTGCGGATTAAACCTGGACAATGTTCAGAAGGAATTTTACATCATTCTTCCAGAACTGCTTCAGCTCAGACATATTCTTAAGATGTCTGGTGTCAACGGCTCTCTTCAGGTCATTCCACAGCATCTCTATTGGGTCCCTATTAATCAAAATTCACTTTTACATGGTGTTTGAAGATAAATGTGTGTTGGCAGTGTGTGAACACAACCACCCTATAATGATAAAAATCCCCATTTAATCCCCATTAATCATAAACACTGTCTCAGAATAAGCCGGTCACAGATTCTGTACAAAGTGACATCACTTTGTATAGGCCACGCCCATGACTGTTGACGGACATGTTTGTTTGTGTGTGTTGTTTACGTTATAGCGAAAGTTGTAACAGTATTTGTGTGTATGTGTATGTGTGTGTGTTGCTCATCCATCATTGCAAAACTGCTGAAAAAAAACTCTAGAACAAATAAATAAATGTATCAAATAACCGTTCAGAAACTTCCTGTTTCATTCTCAAAGTTGTTCCTTCAGACGGAGTCTCTCCCTCTTCGGTGTCTGACTCTGGTTCAAACATATATCGGGCTGAACATCACTATTTAAACTGTCAATCATATTGCTTATGCTGTCTAGTTATCCCAAGCAGAGATGTCAAAACTCCGCCCTATTCTGGATACAGGGGGTGGGGAGCACCAGCTCATTTGCATTTAAAGACACACACAAAAACATCTAGTTTTTATTCCCACCCATAAATGGGCATATTCTACATGGTGTAATAAATTATCCGTGGGGTATTTTGAGCTGAAACTTCACAGACACATTCTCATTTGGAGATTTAAATTACATTTTGTGAAAAGTGGCATAATAGGTTGGTGCCCATTAAGATCTGGGCTCTGACTGGGACACTCCAAAAGGGTGATTTTCCTTTTTTGAAGTCATTCTGTAGTGGATTTACTTTGATGTTTAGAGTCATTGTCCTGCTGCATCATTCAACTTCTGCTGAGCTTCAGCTGGTGCACAGACACCCTGATATTGTCCTGTAGGATATCTTGATACACTCTAGAATTCATTTTTCCCTCGATGATGGCAAGCGGTCCAGGCCCTGAAGCAGCAAAGCAGCCCCAAATCTTGATGCTCCCTCCACCGTACTTCACCGTTGGGATGATATTTTCATGTTGGTATGCGGTGCCCTTTCTACACCATATATGTAGTGCTGCATGTTCTTTCCAAACAATTCGACCTTACTTTCATCAGTCCACAAAACATTTTCCCAGCATTGTGGAGTGCCAAGCTGGTCTTTGGTAAACTTCAGGCATGCAGCAATGTTTTAGTTGTAAAGCAGCGGTTTCCTTCATGATATCCTGCCATGAACACCATACCTGTTTAATGTTTTCTGTATGTTAGACTCATGAACAGAGATGTTCACCAGTTCCAATGATTCCTTCAAGTCTTTATCTGTCACTCAAGGGCTCTTCTATACCTCATTGAGCATTCTGCGGTGATCCCTTTGAGTCATCTTGACTGGTCGGCCACTTCTAGAGAGAGCACCTATATTACTAAATCATCTCCATTTATAGACAGTTTGTCTAACTGTGCACAGATGAATATCTAATGGCCACTTCTAGAGAGAGTACCTATAGTACTAAATCATCTCCATTTATAGACAGTTTGTCTAACTGTGCACAGATGAATATCTAACGGCCACTTCTAGTGAGAGTACCTATAGTACTAAATCACCTCCATTTATAGACAGTTTGTCTAACTGTGCACAGATGAATATCTAACGGCCACTTCTAGAGAGAGTACCTATAGTACTAAATCACCTCCATTTATAGACAGTTTGTCTAACTGTGCACAGATGAATATCTAACGGCCACTTCTAGTGAGAGTACCTATAGTACTAAATCACCTCCATTTATAGACAGTTTGTCTAACTGTGCACAGATGAATATCTAACTGGCCACTTCTAGTGAGAGTACCTATAGTACTAAATCACCTCCATTTATAGACAGTTTGTCTAACTGTGCACAGATGAATATCTAACGGCCACTTCTAGAGAGAGTACCTATAGTACTAAATCACCTCCATTTATAGACAGTTTGTCTAACTGTGCACAGATGAATATCTAACGGCCACTTCTAGAGAGAGTACCTATAGTACTAAATCATCTCCATTTATAGACAGTTTGTCTAACTGTGCACAGATGAATATCTAACGGCCACTTCTAGAGAGAGTACCTATAGTACTAAATCATCTCCATTTATAGACAGTTTGTCTAACTGTGCACAGATGAATATCTAACGGCCACTTCTAGAGAGAGTACCTATAGTACTAAATCATCTCCATTTATAGACAGTTTGTCTAACTGTGCACAGATGAATATCTAACGGCCACTTCTAGTGAGAGTACCTATAGTACTAAATCATCTCCATTTATAGACAGTTTGTCTAACTGTGGACAGATGAATATCTAACGGCCACTTCTAGTGAGAGTACCTATAGTACTAAATCACCTCCATTTATAGACAGTTTGTCTAACTGTGCACAGATGAATATCTAATGGTCACTTCTAGTGAGAGTACCTATAGTACTATATCACCTCCATTTATAGACAATTTGTCTAACTGTGCACAGATGAATATCTAATGGCCACTTCTAGTGAGAGTACCTATAGTACTAAATCATCTCCATTTATAGACAGTTTGTCTAACTGTGCACAGATGAATATCTAACGGCCACTTCTAGTGAGAGTACCTATAGTACTAAATCATCTCCATTTATAGACAGTTTGTCTAACTGTGCACAGATGAATATCTAACGGCCACTTCTAGAGAGAGTACCTATAGTACTAAATCATCTCCATTTATAGACAGTTTGTCTAACTGTGCACAGATGAATATCTAACGGCCACTTCTAGAGAGAGTACCTATAGTACTAAATCATCTCCATTTATAGACAGTTTGTCTAACTGTGCACAGATGAATATCTAACGGCCACTTCTAGAGAGAGTACCTATAGTACTAAATCATCTCCATTTATAGACAGTTTGTCTAACTGTGCACAGATGAATATCTAACGGCCACTTCTAGAGAGAGTACCTATAGTACTAAATCATCTCCATTTATAGACAGTTTGTCTAACTGTGCACAGATGAATATCTAACGGCCACTTCTAGAGAGAGTACCTATAGTACTAAATCATCTCCATTTATAGACAGTTTGTCTAACTGTGCACAGATGAATATCTAACGGCCACTTCTAGTGAGAGTACCTATAGTACTAAATCATCTCTATTTATAGACAGTTTGTCTAACTGTGCACAGATGAATATCTAACGGCCACTTCTAGAGAGAGTACCTATAGTACTAAATCATCTCCATTTATAGACAGTTTGTCTAACTGTGGACTGATGAATATCTAAACTCTTCGAGATAACTTTGTAACCCTTTCCAGCTTTATGCAAAGCAACAGTTCTTGATCATACGTACTTTTAGCGAGGCATGGTTCACGTCAGCAGATGCTTCTTGTGAATAGCAAACTTAAAATATTTGAGTGCTTTTTATAAGTCAAAGTAGGTCTAACCCACACCTCCAATCTCATTTCATTAATTGGATGCCAGGTTTGCCAACTCCTGACTCTAATTAGCTTTTGTTGACATAATTAGCTTAGGGGTTCACTTACTTTTTCCAAACCAGAACTGTGGATATTTATTGGGATGTGTTCAATAAATACATCTTGGATTCTGATTCTGATTCTGATAAAGACATGAATGATTGTAATTGTTTGTGTCTTGTTAGCTTAAGCACATTGTGTTTGTCTAGACTTGTGACTTTGATGATCACATTTTATGACCAATTAATGCAGAAAACCAGCTAATTCAACTGCAAGTGGATCGGTGAATTGTTTGTTTTAAACGGCTCACTTACAAGATTTATTTGTGATTATTTTAATTTCTCCTATAGGGAATTTGAAGAGAAACATCTGTAACTCTGTTGAAGTAATAGTTCACATAAAAATGAAAGTTCTGTAATCATTTACTCACCTTCATGCTGGACAGTTCATTTCCAAACACTGAAAGTGAATGGTGACTGAGTCTACCTAACATCTCCTTTTGTGTTGCACGGATTAAAGAAAGTCATGAGGGTTTGGAACAACATAGGAGTGCAGTTTCCTAATCCAAAATGTGATTCCTACAACCCAATGCACTTAAGTAACTATGCATTTTACTGTGTAGGCCTAACGCAAGAAAACATTTGCATGAGCCAATAAAACAAAGAAGAAAAGTAAGCAAAGAGAAATGACTCCAGCATTCATCAATCACTCACTGTCTCACTCAGAAATTGAGTGACCGAAGTGGTTCTATCGCACGACCGGCACCACGCGACAGTTATGACAGGACAAATTTTACTGACGCTGACTCATTGGTGAAATGCTCCTGAGGTGCCCCGGCCTGTCAGCACGCCTGCCGCTGCGCTGTCACTGCAACCGTTTAGGGCGACTTTGACGGATTGCTGCGTTATGGAAAAATAGTTGGAAAATCAATGCATATTAATATGAGGCGAGTGCCATAACTAAGCCCGAACCGTTTCCTGTTGGCCCGTTGGGAACGAACATTTGATTGGTTATTGTCGAGGAAAAGGCAATACATTTTAAGCTGGAACAGGCAAATCATTTGCGCCCGACAGTTAATTTGCACCTCTGTACAAAATAATTTTTCAATCAGCTGTTATTTTTTTCTTGCCATTCTCGAGCGGCGGTTTCCATTAAAGGGCACATAATGTGTGCGTGTGTGTGTGCATCTGTGTGTGTGTGTATTAGCTGTTCTGCTAATGTGCATGTGTACGTGTGAGTGTGTCTGTTTGTGTGTGTGTGTGGTGTATGAGTGTGTGTATGTGTATGTGTTTATGAGTTTGTGTATGTGTGTGTGTATATGTGTGTGTGAGAATGTGTGTGTGTGTGTGAGTGTGAGTGTGTGTATGTGTGAGTGTGTGTTTGAGTTTGTGTGTGTGTGTGTGTGTGTGAGTGTGTATGAGTTTGTGTGTGTGTGTGTGTGTGTGTGTATGAGTTTGGGTGTGTTTGTGTGTGTACGTGTGTGTGAGAATGTGTTTGTGTGTGTGTGTGTGTGTATGAGTGCGTGTATATGTGTGTGTGTGTGTGTGTGTGAGCGTGTATTTATCACTTTGTGGGGACCAAATGTCCCCATAAGGATAGTAAAACCCGAAATGTTTGACCTTGTGGGGACATTTTGTGGTCCCCATGAGGAAAACAGCTTATAAATCATACTAAATTATGTTTTTGAAATGTAAAAATGCAGAAAGTTTTCTGTGAGGGTTAGGTTTAGGGGTAGGGTTAGGTTTAGGGGATAGAATATAAAGTTTGTACAGTATAAAAACCATTATGTCTATGGAAAGTCCCCATAAAACATGGAAACACAACATGTATGAGTTTGTGTGTGTGTGTATGTGTTTGTGTGTGTGAGTGTGTGTATGAGTGTGTGTATGTTTGTGTGTGTATGTGTATGTGTGTGTGTGTGTGTATGAGTGTGTGTATGTTTGTGTGTGTGTGCGTGCGTGTGTGTGTCTGTGTGTATGTGTTTGTGTGTGTGCATGCGTGTACGTGTGTGTGAGAATGTGTGTGTGTGTATGAGTGTGTGTATGTTTGTGTGAGAATGTGTGTGTGTGTGTGTGTGTGTGTGTGTGTGTCTGTGTGTATGTGTTTGTGTGTGACCATGTCCCATAGGATAGTAAACCGATGTTTGACCTGTGAGACATTGTGTCGTGCCATGAGGAAACAGCTATAAGTCATGCTAAGTTATGTTTGTGAATGTAAGATGTAGTGTTTGTGTGAGGATGTAGGTGTAGTGTAGGTGTGTGTGATAGATATAAAGTTTGTACAGTGTAAAACCATTGTGTCAGTGAAAGTCCGTGTGTGTGTGTGTGTGTGTGTGTGTGTGTGTGTGTGTGTGTGAATGTGTTAATGGATAATATCTCAATGCAAAGACATTATTTTATCAGAACACAATTACCAAAACAAAGTATTACACTCAGAAAAGCATGCAAGAAAACCTGAAGCCCTCTCAATTAAATCGCCAGACCTCAGTAATATACACATGATGGAATAATCTGCAGATATTCAACATATGAGACGCTAATGTACATTATCAAAATAGAAAAGAGAATTGGCATAGATTTGTATCTTAAAAGCACAGAATTTGATTAAAACCCATCACACCACACATATTTCTGGATGAGGTAAAACTATCCTAATCCTTTTTATAGCATTAAAACACATTTACAATAAATGACTCTAAATATTCATGTAGGCTAGATAATCTATTTGCTCCCCATGTTTACCACATGTTGATTGTCATCAACTCCAGACAATGTTATGTCATAGCTGTTGATTTAATTAAAACAAACAGATTTTAACGTTTTTCTATTTTTTATATGAAGGTTACATTAAAAACTTAATCGGAAATGTCTAGGTTATGGATGTAGGGAACGAGATGTTGTGTCGAAGAAGCGATACTAGTGGTCTCTCTTGAGCACCGAATATACCTCTGATCTATGAATAAAAGGCCAACGAGAAGTTGGCAGACAGAATTTGCATGTCCTGCCCCCGGACACACGGGTTTAAAGGCGAGGAATTACGTCTGTTTCATTCAGGATTTTTCTGAGGAGCCCGGACATCTGGGCGTCGGCCTCAGCCTGGGCATGCTGGCCTGAAGGCGGCAGCCCAGACGAGTCACCCGCGTCAGATGCCGGACCGCTCTCCAGCATCCAGGAACTACACAGGGGCAGAAAGGCATCTTTATAAAGACGCATCCTGAAAAGGACGTTCAATGCCGCTGTGTTTTGTTCTTTTAGAGGAAAATACTCTTTTAGAGAAAATCACTCTTTTAACAAACACTCTTTTTAGTTTGCACTGTCGAAGCGCCCAGGGGCAAACTGCACTGCCGTGCAGAGAAGAAGAAAGCTGCTGAAGTGCGCCGTAGATCCAACAGCAGATCGCTCAGAGGTAAGAGGAACAGGTGACTCGCAGCTTGCTGCATACACGACCATCGGCTCAGAAGAAAATTTCTGAATGAAACAGATGCATTTCCCCGACTTTATACCCGTATGTCCGGGGGCAGGACATGCAAATTCTGTCTGCCAACTTCTCATTGGCCTTTTATTCATAGATCAGAGGTATATTCGGCGCTCAAGAGAGACCCCTAGTGTCGCTTCTTCGACACAACATCTCGTTCCCTCCATCAGTTGTTAATTATAATACAGTTACATTCAAAAAGTATTTTGATTACTGAAGAGATTACTTTGCATTTTATTGTCATTTGTTTAATTTAATATTTAGTGCTTTCAGATGGAAACATTTCCACATATAAATGATCCAAAGTGCATTTGAACAGCTGTGAAACACTTTCTTATGATGTGTTACATTCATACGAGCAGACAGAGAAGTACCTTTAAAGTATGTTTGGAGCAGAAGAAATAGAAATAAACCTTGTGTAAATTGTTAGCTTTATGCTAAGCTAAAATACTATTTCTAGCCATTTTACATGCACGTTACCAGACACGATCATATTTATTATCAAGAAAATTCACGTTAGATCATAATTTATTATTTTCTAGAATGATCTTTGATATTAGGGCAGAAATCATATTCTTGATCATAGTTTTTGTATTGTTTTACTGTAAAAATATGTAAAAAACCTACTCAAAATCAATTTGATTAATCTTGTTTTAGAAACAACTCTGCATTAGATATTTGGGTTTTTCAGAGAATGTATTTTTTTTTATAGTCAAAACAAGTGAAAAAATCTACCAGTGCTGAAGAAGTAATCCAAATTATTTAGATTACATTATTGACCTTGAGTAATCTAACAGAATGCATTACAAAGTACAATGTCCAGGCTATATGCATTATATAAAGTCTGAGTTCTAAACTTAAAAATATCACCTATTCTGTTTAGATCAAGCAAGTGGTTATTAATTCAGTATGTAAATATTGAACACAGACAGACAGACAGACAGACAGACAGACAGACAGACAGACAGATAGATAGATAGATAGATAGATAGATAGATAGATAGATAGATAGATAGATAGATAGATAGATAGATAGATAGATAGATAGATAGATAGATAGATACAAAATGTGTCTGCACAAACACAAGGGTTAAATCTATGATCATCTAAACTAAGAATGAAATAAACAAACCATATAAATATTTGGTGTGTTTTCAAAGATAACGACTGTCCCACAGTCAACGTCATTTCCAACACACCAAACAATTTCTCCCCTAATAAAGTTTTGTCAGAAGTTAGTGTATTTGTTGTGCACAAAAGTGTCGGTGAAGAGCATGAAATATGAAAAAATTAAAGGACATTTCACTTGTGTGCAGAATATTTTTATAACACTTTCTATGAAGCCCATATTTATAATGCATTAGTAAAGTCTCATAACACACTTTATAATATGTTATAACTTCTCATAAATATTTGTAACCACAATTAGAATACATTATAATACTGTGACACAGCCATTGACCAGGAAAATCAAAAATGGCACTCCATGTCAAAAAGGTTGATCCAGTGTTTCAGCGGCTGGTAGGGGTCTCCTCCCACTCCAGGCAGTCGGTTGGGAACACCTCCTCCCCTCACGTTACTCCGCTCTCAGGCGGCCGGGCTCCTCCGTCCGGGCTGCTCCGCTAGGATGGATGGTAGGGCGAGGACTCTACTACGGCGCATCCCTCCTCCTTTCCGGGATTCGGCACCAGTGTAACAAAATTCAATGGAAAGGAGGAGGTGAAAATCGGCTTGATAATATAAATAATAGTTTAATATGAAACTGAATAAAAAAAACAAACACACACAGGTGTCAGACAGCTGCCCGTAACTCTCTCTCTGTCACACTGCCGTCTCCGGTCGCCCTTATTCCTCTCGGGTTTCATCAGCCTAATTAGGGGCCGGGTGTGCGGATTCACGAACCGGCCCACCCTCTGCCTTGCCACACACTTGTAAAGCAACAAGGTTAAAATATATCAGAAACTCTCTCTCGAGAAAGAGAGAGAAAGAAAGAAATATGTATGTTGATCACACACAAAAAATAAAAATCTAGCTAATTCTATACTGGACTCTCTTCAATAAACTTTAATGTTGGTGCATCTTATTTGGAGACTTATTTTAAAAACTTCCAATGTATAAGTTTGACTTGTAATGTCAATATATGTTACATGTTTATGTTCTGGTTGTTTATAAGAATATATTACTTTTGTAACTTTATTAAAGGTGCATGTATTTGTAAGTAACAATTTTCATGCAATATTCGTCTTTTTTTGCCAATGTGTGAACGGCTTGTAACACAACTTAAATAATCAGCCCTTCCCGGACTTCCACGATTGCCTATTAAAGCCTGTAGACTGATGTTCATGCAGAGGGAGCGGGTCGCTTTATGCACGCTCCCGAGAGTCTTACCTCGGTGCGTCTCTTCCGCTATTCAACAGCGACAACAAACTACACAAACTCTGAGTAAACCAAACCAAAAAACGTATCTACTGAATCCCGTCTGGCTAAGCGGGAACGTGATCGAGGTCGAGCGAAAACTAGAGTGAACATCGGCAGGGCATTTGATTCCTGAAGGGACCTTCGTTCAGTTTTGGGGTTAAAACCGTCCCTGAATTGGCGTTCTTCTTATTGGACGGGTAAACTTACATAACCACAAAGCATGTGAAATATAGTGTCATAAGAATAGATCAGTGTCATTTTAGCTAACTTGATCTTGCCTGCTAACGCTGACGAATTGCAAACTATCTTTCAAATAATTTCAACCATCTTCTCTTTATACTAAACGTCAGCTATACAAGATAAATATAAGCAAATACGCTGGTTTCTTGATCGTAGTACAACATATGACATACAATAGTGCAACAGTAAACTGTCTGGTGTAGCTCACTAGTATGCAGCTGTATGTGTGTATCAGTATGCTATCGCTATGTTAGCTGATTAGTAGTTTTAGTTTAGTCTCAAAGTTTGTAGTAAAACAATCATAACTGTGTAATTTTAATTACGCTGCCTCATCTGTCAGCATGATGTCGGTGAATCACGTTCAGTCTCTTTGTACGTTACGTCATTGTTTTGGACGATGCTCACTCGCGTCCCTATGGAGTGTGTGCACGAGCACGAGCAGCAGGCTGCAGTTCACTTAACGGCCACAGGTGTCACTAATAACAAGGGTTTCTGAATCTTACATACTGCACCTTAAAAACAGGTAAAGAACACTTATAATATGATGACGTCATCAAACCTTTTGACTGTTTACACTGTACAGCACTTACACCATTAACTTTATTAACTTCTGCTGCTTTTACATTGAATGTTGCTTGTGTTATAATGCCGTATACTCTAAAGTATAACTATGAGTAGGGGAACTCTTCTAATGTATTATAACTGTAGTTATAATTATTTACGAGAAGTTATAACATATTATAAGACAGTAATAATGCATAATAAATATGGGCTTCATAGAAAGTGTTACCATATTTTTTTATGAACAAAGCTGCAATTTTAAAATACACAAAACACGTGAAAACATTATTTAATTGTGTGTATTTAGGATGCATAAAATGTTAGCTATGAAATTAGTCTTAGGTGCGTGTGCGGTCGTACCGTTGCTTTGTCATACAGCGCGTGATTGTCCAGTAGTTTTCCTCTCTCCAGTCTGGCGAATCGTCTCAGATCTCTCTCAAACAGCTGGAGAAAGAAAGTTAAAGTTTAACTCATAGTAGCAAACTACATTTACGAGCTTGTTTGAGTAGCTCAGCTGATTTATAATAGGACGGTTAGCTCCATACTAGAAAAATAGAATAAACCAATAGAATATTCTGATGAATTATGGTTGTAAAGAGTCAGCCAGAGCAGTCAAATGTAGTTTAATGGAGTTTGTTATTTGTTTGTTTATTTCCAGAGAGTAAACAAACACACAGATTCTATGAGATTTAAAACGGACCTGAACTCACTATATGGATGCAGCGTCCTGCTGTTGTGTTGTGTTAAGCAGCTTGTATCTCTTCAGAGAGTTTTATCGTGGCCTGCAGACCTATTTAAATGCTGCTCCATTAAGCTCTTCAATCATACAGTAGATTTCATGTTTTTTGTCATTCTCCTAAGCTGCTTTAGGTCATGAGTACTCTGGCTACAAACAAACACTGTTGAATGCCATGAAATGCTCAAAACCCCAATGCAACAACAACACATGAGGACAAGGTAAATCACTACATAAACAAATGCATAGATTAAATTGATAGTATTCTGAATTTCTAATTCATTGCACAAGAATGGTGTGATTTATTAAAGTATGCCTCACAAACTACACGGCAATTGTGTCTAGTTTTATAGTAAAAATATCAAATCATTCTTTCAACAAGATAAATGTACTTGAGAAGCAATCTGTGTCAGATATTAGGACTTGCTTTCAGAGAATATATCTTGAATTCATTTTATTGTTCTGACCTCATTGGCATAAACTTCCCTACATTGAAAAAAACGAGTAAATCTAACTTAAACATTTCAGTTAACAGAGTCATTTTATGTCAAGTTATTTATGTGGCTCATTCTATCATTTAGGGTACATTCAATGTCCATTGATGATAATGTTTTTTTATTTGGTTTCTTTTTCTCCCAATTTGGAACGCCCAATTCCCAATGCGCTCTAAGTCCTCGTGGTGGCGTAGTGACTCGCCTCAATCAGGGTGGCGGAGGACGAATCTCAGTTGCCTCCGCGTCTGAGACCGCCAATCCGCGCATCTTATCACGTGACTTGTTGAGCGCGTTACCGCGGAGACGTAGCGCGTGTGGAGGCTTCACGCTATTCTCCGCGGCATACACGCACAACTCGCCCCACGGCCCACCGAGA
This sequence comes from Xyrauchen texanus, assembly GCF_025860055.1. Lineage (NCBI taxonomy): Eukaryota > Metazoa > Chordata > Actinopteri > Cypriniformes > Catostomidae > Xyrauchen > Xyrauchen texanus. The sequence goes on from NC_068295.1 coordinate 2,017,150, forward strand.
GCGAGAACCATATTATAGCGACCACGAGGAGGTTACCCCATGTGACTCTACCCTCCCTAGCAACCGGGCCAATTTGGTTGCTTAGGAGACCTGGCTGGAGTCACTCAGCACACCCTGGGATTTGAACTAGCGAACTCTAGGGGTGGTTGCCAGCGTCTTTACTCGCTGAGCTACCCAGGCCCCCTTAAAGGACAGTGGATATACTGTATCATGTTGTCCCAAATTTTACTTTAAAATGACAATTCATCCTTCAGTTTTTCACTGCTTCAGAAAAGACTATTATTCTCTGGATTGACAGCAGCCAAGAAAATGCTAGTCTTACGTTGGCCACCTCCACACTCTCCGGACTAGCCGCACAGGATGTGATCCTTCAGAGGCCAGAAAGCATGGAGATACACAAAGCACTATTTCAGCATGGGAAGAGGCAGTTTCCAAAATTAAGGGGTTGTTGCAATAGAGGTGTTATTCACTGGATGGTTAGGATAATGTTTTAACTCAGCTCCAAACATGATATAGAGGGTTCAAAATAATAAATAAAAAATGTTAAAGTCAGCATTATATATATATATTTATTTTTATTTCTAAACACTTTAGATTGAGTTTGGCATTTTAATAAAGAAAATATAATATTGTACTCATGTCCACAAAATTTCTCTCAACTCTGTTACTAAACAAGCACCCCCACAAAAATTGCGTATCCCAAAACCATGTGACCAGCATCATGTGAAGTCCTTTTCCTCTATGGGGGACATTTATAACACATAATGGCATGGGCTCTTTAATTTTCTTTCAATATTTTAACTACAATAGCATATTGTCAAGGTGTATAATAATTGACCATCAACTATGTTGGGTACATTGTTATGGTTTGCAATATCTTAATGATTTGAACAAAAATATTTAAAAAAATCTGAGGTTAACCTGATCAAGAAAAAGACATGTGGTTGGCAAGGCACGGTCTCCCATTGAAATGATCATACCACCTAGGACAAACCTTTGGGTAACATAGTGTGTGCATAGTGTGTGCCCTCGTGCATGTGTGTGCGTGCCCTCGTGCAGTAATCATGATGATTACTGATTTTACCAAATTAACTAGATATTGTTCCTTTGACAGTTAAATCAGAGAACTTATGCAACTGTTGGCAGGATATAGATTTTTCAACTACATATATTTCTTTCATTCTCAACTTTGTTACAGCTGATTTTTTTACATTTCAAATCACAAGATTGCTGCTTCTGATATCCTATAAGGTATATTTTACATCCACAAAAGGTCAGAATTTTGCATAACATCTCATTAAACTACCAAACTTATATTTAAGGCAGATTTATGACCAAAAAGTGTTATTGTTGCTAGTGACCGTGCTGGAAATGTCACAGGAATATCTGCAATAATATACACTTCTTACAATGATTTTAAAACAATGACTGCACATATGGCAGAATAGACAATTATGTGTGTTACTTGGAGTGGTGGTGGTGGTGCGTAGTGGGCTAAAGCACATAGGTGGTAATCAGAAGGTTGCTGGTTCGATCCCCACAGCCACCACCATTGTGTCCTTGAGCAAGGCACTTAACTCCAGGTTGCTCCAGGGGGATTGTCCCTGTAATAAGTGCTCTGTATAATACATTGGTACTCAGAAGGTCACTGGTTTGATCCCCACAGTCACCACCATTGTGTCCTTGAGTAAGACACTTAACTCCAGGTTGCTCCGGGGGGATTGTCCCTGTCATAAGTGCTCTGTATAATACATTGGTACTCAGAAGGTCACTGGTTTGATCCCCACAGTCACCACCATTGTGTCCTTGAGTAAGACACTTAACTCCAGGTTGCTCCGGGGGGATTGTCCCTGTAATAAGTGCACTGTAAGTCACTTTGGATAAAAGCATCTGCCAAATGCATAAATGTAAATGTACTTGAAGTGTTGCATTTAATCATCTGTAATGACATGCAGCTTGTCCGTAACATAGTTGAAAAACATCCTTTCCCTGAAAATATAAAAAATGTAGATATGTTACTTTGAAGAAATATAGTAACTTAAACCAATAGCTGTTTTGTTGAGAAAGCACTTTGTTTTTGTACTTTTTATGTACGGGAAATGTACCCCCAGTTATAGAATGAGCCATGTATTTATGGTACATAAAATAACATTATATTTGAAAGTTTCACATTTTAAACTTTCGTTTCATTTTGTTTATGCATGTCACATTTTACTAGTCAAAATCAAAAAAATAGTATCAAATCGGCATAAACATATCATTATAATATTAGGGTTTTTATACTTCATCATTGATACTTGAGAATGCATTGTAAAGATAATAAACAATCATAAATAATATTTACTTATAAACTAGCACATTCATTTCAACATGTTTGAATTGAGCACAAATGTAGAATTTACTTTCATATTTTCAAGTTCAGGCATTATTCAGTGTAGAAAGTTCTTCATCATTTCTGCTACATTTAATTCACCACAAAATCCTTTTTTTTTTTGCAATGCATGCAAAGGCGTATTTGGCTTTAATATTGGGGGGTTACGGTATGAAGAATTGACATGTTTCCATTGATCATGTAATAAATACATGATTATGTAATCATGTAATCTGCCAAATGCATAAATGTAAATATTGGGGGTTGCACTTGCTAGTTTTGATCATTGCGGGGTTACCACCCTGAATGCATGCTTAAAATAAACAAACAAAAATGATTGGCTGCTCAGGTTAAAAATGCAAACTTAATTTAAAAATTAAGATAAGTTATTATTTTCTGAAAACAAGTCTTAATATCTTGTGCATTTTTGCCTCTCAAGTAGGGGGGAGTGGTGTAGCGTAGTGGGCTAAAGCACTGCACTGCTAAGCAGAAGGTTCGATCCCCACAGCCACCACCATTGTGTCCTTGAGTAAGGCACTTAACTCCAGGTTGCTCCGGGGGGATTGTCCCTGTAATAAGTGCACTGTAAGTCACTTTGGATAAAAGCGTCTGCCAAATGCATAAATGTAAATGTAAGTACATCTTATTCTGTGGTTATTATAAGAACTTTTACAGGAACAAAGTAATGATTTTGTGCAGTGTGTCTATCTTCCTTCGTTGTCTTCAAACCAGAGTAGTGGCACAGCACTGATCATACACAGATGCCGTGGGTGAGGAAAAGCATCATGGGATAGTGGCCTGTGGAAGAATGTAATTATAGCTGATGGGTCGAGCGTTCACATGAATAAGACGCGCCTGCAGAATGGACACAGGGGACATCGGTTACGTGACCTCAAGTTAAGGTCTGTCTATAAACAGCTCAAGTCAAACTGTATCTGGCTCTGCTCGCTCCCTAAAGTCTTTCGGCTCTGCATGAGGGACGTTTAGGGACAGAAACAAAATAAATGAGGTGTGCCAGGGAAAAGAAGTGGGTTACTGTGTTTGACGGGTGTTGCACAGGAGTGTCTGGACTTAATCTACCTCCTTCTGTTGCCTGCACCTGGTGATAATGCACAGAGATGTAAAATAGGTCTGCTAGTGTTGTAGAGGAAAAGGATTTCTTACATCTTGACCTTTGGCCCTATTACAGAAACGTTCTATCTTATCCCTTCTGATTTGTGAGAAAATTCCTAAATAATTCCTAACTGTTCGGGTCAAAAAAAAGGGATCAGGATGTCAAGGTTCCCTTTTGACATGGGCCAGTAAGCAACCATCTAGCAACCATTTAGTAAAGCCCTAGCAACCACCAAGCAACACCCTAGCAACGCCCTAGTAACCACCCAAAACACCCTGACATTGCATTATAGAAATACAAGATTAGTGATACGTTTTTTCAATGTTTATAACTCTTAAGGCCATTGCACACTGAGTCCGAAATTCGCATCCGAAATTTTCGCACGTTAAAAAAAAAATTCGACCTCACGTTATTTCAATCACGCTTGCACACTGCCTCCGAAACTTTCGTCCGTAATAAAAAAATTCGGATCGGGTTCGATTTTCTGCGTTTTTCGCATCCACAGCCAGCATTTTGAGAGGTTTTTTGACAAATCGGAGCCACCGTACAAGTGACCGGCAAAATCCAGAATGGCGTCTGACAAGTTGATACACTTCGTGAATGAGTCCCCAGTGCTCAGATACCTGAAATTATACATATATTATTATAGAGCACAACTTAATGTTGTTTCAACAATGTGTGTGTGTGTGTGTGTGTGTGTGTGTGTGTGTGTGTGTGTGTGTGTGTGTGTGTGTGTGTGTGTGTGTGTGTGAGTGTGCTGTGTGTCGTGTATCATCATTGCAGCGACCAAATGTCCTTATCAGGATAGTAAAGCCTGCAATGTCTGACCTAGTGGGTATGTTCTGTCGGTCCCCATGAGGAATAGCTTATAAAGCATACTAAACTATGCTCTTTGCAAATGCAGAATGCAGAAAGTTTTCTGTGAGGGTTAGGTTTAGGTGTAGGATTAGAGTCAGCGAATTAGAATACTACTGTATTATTAGGGTACAAAACTATAACCTGTATACGGAAAGTCTCTATAAACATGGCAACACAACATGTGTGTGTGTGTGTGTGTGTGTGTGTGTGTGTGTGTGTGTGTGTGTGTGTGTGTGTGTGTGTGTGATAGCTACCTTAGACATACTGCCAGTCTCTGTTCAGGATCGATTGGCTCACGGAAATTTGTAGTCTTCTTTTTAATGTGTGGCTCCAGTATCACTAGCAAAGCATCAAACTTTTCCACAGACATTCTGAGGTAAATTTTGAATCGCTCGGGATAATTTCGCAACTCCTTGATAAGGAGCTGAAACTCTCCTTCCTCTCAGCGCAATCTCAGGATTGGATGGACCCAATATTTCCTCTTTCTTTTTCTCTTTTAAGAAGAGAGAGGGCAACAAAATCATCCTCACTGCTTGATCGAATCCATTTTGTATTTTTTGCGTTTTTTTCCGCAAAGGTTTAATAAATACGCATCGGACTCAGTGTGCAAGGTTTCTGTGCGTGACGAAGTTTTAGGCTGATGAACACGAAAAAACGCATACGAAAATTTCGGACTCAGTGTGCAATGGCCTTTAAACGGGTCAAAATGACCCAAACATAATAGAAGTGTATTTGGACAAGGTCATCAGAAATCGTCATGTCCACACTAATACATTTTTATATGAAAACGCATTAAATCCGCTATTTGTGGTATTTATTTATCAAAATGGTAAAAGATTGTATTAAAATAATTCAGAAGATGTGACTTCACAACCATACCACCTTTTTAACACACAAATGACACAAATATATCATCACTTTCTTACCGTGGATCCCGTCCACCCCAGCAAAGCGTACGCATAGCGCTCAATCGGAGGGGCCACCAGGTCAACTCGCACGGCCCTCCAGTCCCGGCACTGACCGTGCTTTCTGACCTCATCGCTGCCTCTGATGTCAGTCACCTGATCTCTCTTCAGCTTCAATATCAGGAAGCACTTCTGGAAATGATCCATCGCCTCAAACCGACGGCTGGGCAACAGCCTGAGGTCAAAGGTCGACTCATGGAAGTCGGAGTAAAGCAGAATGTTCTGATTGAGGGGGAGAAAATATGCAGACATGTTCATTTCATACAGCATAACATAAAGGTTATTTTATTAATGTAATTGGTTGTTTGTCACTAGCTATGCTTATAATGGATTGTGTCATTTTCTCAGGAGAAGCATGGCGATGTTACCAAACAGAGCCATAGTCTATATGTTAAAAAACATATTTCATAAGAGTTTGCATGACTTTACAGATAATTTACTGTATGAGAGAAATAAGCCTGAATTATGAAGATTTCAAAGACAAGCATCATCAAAACGGCACTGAATAAACGTAACAATGGTATTTGACTGGATAAGCCACTCTGATGTATGCTAATAGCAAGCCATTGAGAATTTCATTGAAGCAAAGCCGAGGCTGGGTGCGGAAATCTGAATTGCTTCCCATTTAGTTGAAGAATATCAGACACCCGACAATACAAAATACAATTCTTCTTAAATTATAAGTCTGGATCCAACCGCAGCAGGACAGCATTCTCAATCTGTGCTAAACGGTTCCACTTCACTAGAAATGAAATCAATTCAAGAGTTCACGTCTCAGCAGTCACCATAAATAAAGTAGAGGAGAGAGAGAGAGAGAGAGAGGGTGCTACTGAGAGAGGATAAACAAGAGGAACCAAATAAATATTTATATTTATGAAAAACGTGAGTGGTGTTAGTACAGAACCCATCACAACAATGCTAGGTGTTCAGGGTCATTTTTAGAGTGTTGATGAGCGTCTGTTAAGGTGTTCAGGGTCATTTTTAGAGTGTTGATGAGCGTCTGTTAAGGTGTTCAGGGGCATTTTTAGAGTGTTGATGAGCGTCTGTTAAGGTGTTCAGGGTCATTTTTAGAGTGTTGATGAGCGTCTTTTAAGGTGTTCAGGGTCATTTTAGAGTGTTGATGAGCGTCTGTTAAGGTGTTCAGGGTCATTTTTAGAGTGTTGATGAGCCTTTGTTAAGGTGTTCAGGGTCATTTTCAGAGTGTTGATGAGCGTCTGTTAAGGTGTTCAGGGTCATTTTTAGAGTGTTGATGAGCGTCTGTTAAGGTGTTCAGGGGCATTTTTAGAGTGTTGATGAGCGTCTGTTAAGGTGTTCAGGGTCATTTTTAGAGTGTTGATGAGCGTCTGTTAAGGTGTTCAGGGTCATTTTTAGAGTGTTGATGAGCGTCTGTTAAGGTGTTCAGGGTCATTTTTAGAGTGTTGATGAGCCTTTGTTAAGGTGTTCAGGGTCATTTTCAGAGTGTTGATGAGCGTCTGTTAAGGTGTTCAGGGTCATTTTTAGAGTGTTGATGAGCCTTTGTTAAGGTGTTCAGGGTCATTTTCAGAGTGTTGATGAGCGTCTGTTAAGGTGTTCAGGGTCATTTTCAGAGTGTTGATGAGCGTCTGTTAAGGTGTTCAGGGTCATTTTTAGAGTGTTGATGAGCGTCTGTTAAGGTGTTCAGGGTCATTTTTAGAGTGTTGATGAGCGTCTGTTAAGGTGTTCAGGGTCATTTTTAGAGTGTTGATGAGCGTCTGTTAAGGTGTTCAGGGTCATTTTTAGAGTGTTGATGAGCCTTTGTTAAGGTGTTCAGGGTCATTTTCAGAGTGTTGATGAGCGTCTGTTAAGGTGTTCAGGGTCATTTTTAGAGTGTTGATGAGCGTCTGTTAAGGTGTTCAGGGGCATTTTTAGAGTGTTGATGAGCGTCTGTTAAGGTGTTCAGGGTCATTTTTAGAGTGTTGATGAGCGTCTGTTAAGGTGTTCAGGGGCATTTTTAGAGTGTTGATGAGCGTCTGTTAAGGTGTTCAGGGGCATTTTTAGAGTGTTGATGAGCGCCTGTTAAGGTGTTCAGGGGCATTTTTAGAGTGTTGATGAGCGCCTGTTAAGGTGTTCAGGGGCATTTTTAGAGTGTTGATGAGCGTCTGTTAAGGTGTTCAGGGGCATTTTTAGAGTGTTGATGAGCGTCTTTTAAGGTGTTCAGGGTCATTTTTAGAGTGTTGATGAGCCTTTGTTAAGGTGTTCAGGGTCATTTTCAGAGTGTTGATGAGCGTCTGTTAAGGTGTTCAGGGTCATTTTTAGAGTGTTGATGAGCGTCTGTTAAGGTGTTCAGGGTCATTTTTAGAGTGTTGATGAGCGTCTGTTAAGGTGTTCAGGGTCATTTTCAGAGTGTTGATGAGCGCCTGTTAAGGTGTTCAGGGTCATTTTCAGAGTGTTGATGAGCCGCCTGTTAAGGTGTTCAGGGGCATTTTTAGAGTGTTGATGAGCGTCTGTTAAGGTGTTCAGGGTCATTTTCAGAGTGTTGATGAGCGTCTGTTAAGGTGTTCAGGGGCATTTTTAGAATGTTGATGAGCGTCTGTTTAGGTGTTCAGGGGCATTTTTAGAGTGTTGATGAGCGTCTGTTTAGGTGTTCAGGGGCATTTTTAGAGTGTTGATGAGCGTCTGTTTAGGTGTTCAGGGGCATTTTTAGAGTGTTGATGAGCGTCTGTTTAGGTGTTCAGGGGCATTTTTAGAGTGTTGATGAGCGTCTGTTAATGTGTTCAGGGGCATTTTTAGAGTGTTGATGAGCGTCTGTTAAGGTGTTCAGGGTCATTTTTAGAGTGTTGATGAGCGTCTGTTAATGTGTTCAGGGGCATTTTCAGAGTGTTGATGAGCGTCTGTTAAGGTGTTCAGGGTCATTTTTAGAGTGTTGATGAGCGTCTGTTAATGTGTTCAGGGTCATTTTTAGAGTGTTGATGAGCGTCTGTTTAGGTGTTCAGGGGCATTTTTAGAGTGTTGATGAGCGTCTGTTTAGGTGTTCAGGGTCATTTTTAGAGTGTTGATGAGCGTCTGTTTAGGTGTTCAGGGGCATTTTTAGAGTGTTGATGAGCGTCTGTTAAGGTGTTCAGGGTCATTTTTAGAGTGTTGATGAGCGTCTGTTAAGGTGTTCAGGGTCATTTTTAGAGTGTTGATGAGCGTCTGTTAATGTGTTCAGGGTCATTTTTAGAGTGTTGATGAGCGTCTGTTAAGGTGTTCAGGGGCATTTTTAGAGTGTTGATGAGCGTCTGTTAAGGTGTTCAGGGGCATTTTTAGAGTGTTGATGAGCGTCTGTTAAGGTGTTCAGGGGCATTTTTAGAGTGTTGATGAGCGTCTGTTAATGTGTTCAGGGTCATTTTTAGAGTGTTGATGAGCGTCTGTTAAGGTGTTCAGGGGCATTTTTAGAGTGTTGATGAGCGTCTGTTAAGGTGTTCAGGGTCATTTTTAGAGTGTTGATGAGCGTCTGTTAATGTGTTCAGGGGCATTTTTAGAGTGTTGATGAGCGTCTGTTAAGGTGTTCAGGGTCATTTTTAGAGTGTTGATGAGCGTCTGTTAAGGTGTTCAGGGGCATTTTTAGAGTGTTGATGAGCGTCTGTTAAGGTGTTCAGGGTCATTTTTAGAGTGTTGATGAGCCGTCTGTTAATGTGTTCAGGGTCATTTTAGAGTGTTGATGAGCGTCTGTTAAGGTGTTCAGGGGCATTTTTAGAGTGTTGATGAGCGTCTGTTAAGGTGTTCAGGGGCATTTTTAGAGTGTTGATGAGCGTCTGTTAAGGTGTTCAGGGGCATTTTTAGAGTGTTGATGAGCGTCTGTTAATGTGTTCAGGGGCATTTTTAGAGTGTTGATGAGCGTCTGTTAAGGTGTTCAGGGGCATTTTTAGAGTGTTGATGAGCGTCTGTTAAGGTGTTCAGGGGCATTTTTAGAGTGTTGATGAGCGTCTGTTAAGGTGTTCAGGGGCATTTTTAGAGTGTTGATGAGCCGCCTGTTAAGGTGTTCAGGGGCATTTTTAGAGTGTTGATGAGCGTCTGTTAAGGTGTTCAGGGGCATTTTTAGAGTGTTGATGAGCGTCTGTTAAGGTGTTCAGGGTCATTTTAGAGTGTTGATGAGCGTCTGTTAAGGTGTTCAGGGTCATTTTTAGAGTGTTGATGAGCGTCTGTTAAGGTGTTCAGGGTCATTTTTAGAGTGTTGATGAGCGTCTGTTAAGGTGTTCAGGGGCATTTTAGAGTGTTGATGAGCCGTCTGTTAAGGTGTTCAGGGTCATTTTTAGAGTGTTGATGAGCGTCTGTTAAGGTGTTCAGGGGCATTTTTAGAGTGTTGATGAGCGTCTGTTAAGGTGTTCAGGGGCATTTTTAGAGTGTTGATGAGCGTCTGTTAAGGTGTTCAGGGGCATTTTTAGAGTGTTGATGAGCGTCTGTTAAGGTGTTCAGGGGCATTTTTAGAGTGTTGATGAGCGTCTGTTAAGGTGTTCAGGGTCATTTTAGAGTGTTGATGAGCGTCTGTTAAGGTGTTCAGGGGCATTTTAGAGTGTTGATGAGCGTCTGTTAAGGTGTTCAGGGGCATTTTTAGAGTGTTGATGAGCGTCTGTTAAGGTGTTCAGGGGCATTTTTAGAGTGTTGATGAGCGTCTGTTAAGGTGTTCAGGGCATTTTAGAGTGTTGATGAGCGTCTGTTAAGGTGTTCAGGGGCATTTTAGAGTGTTGATGAGCGTCTGTTAAGGTGTTCAGGGGCATTTTTAGAGTGTTGATGAGCGTCTGTTAAGGTGTTCAGGGTCATTTTTAGAGTGTTGATGAGCGTCTGTTAAGGTGTTCAGGGTCATTTTTAGAGTGTTGATGAGCGTCTGTTAAGGTGTTCAGGGTCATTTTAGAGTGTTGATGAGCGTCTGTTAAGGTGTTCAGGGTCATTTTTAGAGTGTTGATGAGCGTCTGTTAAGGTGTTCAGGGTCATTTTTAGAGTGTTGATGAGCGTCTGTTAAGGTGTTCAGGGGCATTTTTAGAGTGTTGATGAGCGTCTGTTAAGGTGTTCAGGGTCATTTTAGAGTGTTGATGAGCGTCTGTTAAGGTGTTCAGGGGCATTTTTAGAGTGTTGATGAGCGTCTGTTAAGGTGTTCAGGGGCATTTTTAGAGTGTTGATGAGCGTCTGTTAAGGTGTTCAGGGGCATTTTAGAGTGTTGATGAGCGTCTGTTAAGGTGTTCAGGGGCATTTTTAGAGTGTTGATGAGCGTCTGTTAAGGTGTTCAGGGCATTTTTAGAGTGTTGATGAGCGTCTGTTAAGGTGTTCAGGGGCATTTTAGAGTGTTGATGAGCGTCTGTTAAGGTGTTCAGGGGCATTTTTAGAGTGTTGATGAGCGTCTGTTAAGGTGTTCAGGGGCATTTTTAGAGTGTTGATGAGCGTCTGTTAAGGTGTTCAGGGGCATTTTTAGAGTGTTGATGAGCGTCTGTTAAGGTGTTCAGGGCATTTTTAGAGTGTTGATGAGCGTCTGTTAAGGTGTTCAGGGGCATTTTTAGAGTGTTGATGAGCGTCTGTTAAGGTGTTCAGGGGCATTTTTAGAGTGTTGATGAGCGTCTGTTAAGGTGTTCAGGGGCATTTTTAGAGTGTTGATGAGCGTCTGTTAAGGTGTTCAGGGGCATTTTAGAGTGTTGATGAGCGTCTGTTAAGGTGTTCAGGGGCATTTTTAGAGTGTTGATGAGCGTCTGTTAAGGTGTTCAGGGGCATTTTTAGAGTGTTGATGAGCCGTCTGTTAAGGTGTTCAGGGGCATTTTTAGAGTGTTGATGAGCGTCTGTTAAGGTGTTCAGGGGCATTTTTAGAGTGTTGATGAGCGTCTGTTAAGGTGTTCAGGGGCATTTTAGAGTGTTGATGAGCGTCTGTTAAGGTGTTCAGGGGCATTTTTAGAGTGTTGATGAGCGTCTGTTAAGGTGTTCAGGGGCATTTTTAGAGTGTTGATGAGCGTCTGTTAATGTGTTCAGGGGCATTTTTAGAGTGTTGATGAGCGTCTGTTAAGGTGTTCAGGGGCATTTTTAGAGTGTTGATGAGCGTCTGTTAAGGTGTTCAGGGGCATTTTAGAGTGTTGATGAGCGTCTGTTAAGGTGTTCAGGGGCATTTTTAGAGTGTTGATGAGCGTCTGTTAAGGTGTTCAGGGGCATTTTTAGAGTGTTGATGAGCGTCTGTTAAGGTGTTCAGGGGCATTTTTAGAGTGTTGATGAGCGTCTGTTAAGGTGTTCAGGGGCATTTTTAGAGTGTTGATGAGCGTCTGTTAAGGTGTTCAGGGTCATTTTTAGAGTGTTGATGAGCGTCTGTTAAGGTGTTCAGGGTCATTTTTAGAGTGTTGATGAGCGTCTGTTAAGGTGTTCAGGGTCATTTTTAGAGTGTTGATGAGCGTCTGTTAAGGTGTTCAGGGGCATTTTTAGAGTGTTGATGAGCCTCTGTTAAGGTGTTCAGGGTCATTTTTAGAGTGTTGATGAGCGTCTGTTAAGGTGTTCAGGGGCATTTTTAGAGTGTTGATGAGCGTCTGTTTAGGTGTTCAGGGGCATTTTTAGAGTGTTGATGAGCCTTTGTTAAGGTGTTCAGGGGCATTTTTAGAGTGTTGATGAGCGTCTGTTAAGGTGTTCAGGGGCATTTTTAGAGTGTTGATGAGCCTTTGTTAAGGTGTTCAGGGTCATTTTTAGAGTGTTGATGAGCCTTTGTTAAGGTGTTCAGGGTCATTTTTAGAGTGTTGATGAGCCTTTGTTAAGGTGTTCAGGGTCATTTTTAGAGTGTTGATGAGCGTTTGTTAAGGTGTTCAGAGGCATTTTTAGAGTGTTGATGAGCGTCTGTTAAGGTGTTCAGAGGCATTTTTAGAGTGTTGATGAGCGTCTGTTAAGGTGTTCAGGGTCATTTTTAGAGTGTTGATGAGCCTTTGTTAAGGTGTTCAGGGGCATTTTTAGAGTGTTGATGAGCGTCTGTTAAGGTGTTCAGGGTCATTTTCAGAGTGTTGATGAGCGTCTGTTAAGGTGTTCAGGGTCATTTTCAGAGTGTTGATGAGCGTCTGTTAAGGTGTTCAGGGTCATTTTTAGAGTGTTGATGAGCGTCTGTTAAGGTGTTCAGGGTCATTTTTAGAGTGTTGATGAGCGTCTGTTAAGGTGTTCAGGGTCATTTTTAGAGTGTTGATGAGCGTCTGTTTAGGTGTTCAGGGTCATTTTTAGAGTGTTGATGAGCGTCTGTTTAGGTGTTCAGGGTCATTTTTAGAGTGTTGATGAGCGTCTGTTAAGGTGTTCAGGGTCATTTTTAGAGTGTTGATGAGCGTCTGTTAAGGTGTTCAGGGTCATTTTTAGAGTGTTGATGAGCGTCTGTTAAGGTGTTCAGGGTCATTTTTAGAGTGTTGATGAGCGTTTGTTAAGGTGTTCAGGGTCATTTTTAGAGTGTTGATGAGCGTCTGTTAAGGTGTTCAGGGGCATTTTTCGAGTGTTGATGAGCGTCTGTTTAGGTGTTCAGGGGCATTTTTAGAGTGTTGATGAGCGTCTGTTAAGGTGTTCAGGGGCATTTTTAGAGTGTTGATGAGCGTCTGTTTAGGTGTTCAGGGGCATTTTTAGAGTGTTGATGAGCGTTTGTTAAGGTGTTCAGGGGCATTTTTAGAGTGTTGATGAGCGTCTGTTTAGGTGTTCAGGGGCATTTTTAGAGTGTTGATGAGCGTTTTTTAAGGTGTTCAGGGGCATTTTTAGAGTGTTGATGAGCGTCTGTTAAGGTGTTCAGGGGCATTTTTAGAGTGTTGATGAGCCTTTGTTAAGGTGTTCAGGGTCATTTTTAGAGTGTTGATGAGCGTTTGTTAAGGTGTTCAGGGGCATTTTTAGAGTGTTGATGAGCGTCTGTTAAGGTGTTCAGGGGCATTTTTAGAGTGTTGATGAGCGTCTGTTAAGGTGTTCAGGGTCATTTTTAGAGTGTTGATGAGCGTCTGTTAAGGTGTTCAGGGGCATTTTTAGAGTGTTGATGAGCCTTTGTTAAGGTGTTCAGGGTCATTTTTAGAGTGTTGATGAGCGTCTGTTAAGGTGTTCAGGGGCATTTTTAGAGTGTTGATGAGCGTCTGTTAAGGTGTTCAGGGTCATTTTTAGAGTGTTGATGAGCGTCTGTTAAGGTGTTCAGGGGCATTTTTAGAGTGTTGATGAGCCGTCTGTTAAGGTGTTCAGGGTCATTTTAGAGTGTTGATGAGCGTCTGTTAAGGTGTTCAGGGGCATTTTTAGAGTGTTGATGAGCGTCTGTTAAGGTGTTCAGGGGCATTTTAGAGTGTTGATGAGCGTCTGTTAAGGTGTTCAGGGGCATTTTTAGAGTGTTGATGAGCCTTTGTTAAGGTGTTCAGGGTCATTTTTAGAGTGTTGATGAGCCTTTGTTAAGGTGTTCAGGGTCATTTTTAGAGTGTTGATGAGCGTCTGTTAAGGTGTTCAGGGTCATTTTTAGAGTGTTGATGAGCGTCTGTTAAGGTGTTCAGGGTCATTTTCAGAGTGTTGATGAGAGTCTGTTAAGGTGTTCAGGGTCATTTTTAGAGTGTTAATGAGCGTTTGTTAAGGTGTTCAGGGGCATTTTTAAAGTGTTGATGAGCTTCTGTTAAGGTGTTTAGGGTCATTTTCAGAGTGTTGATGAGCGTCTGTTAAGGTGTTCAGGGTCATTTTTAGAGTGTTGATGAGCGTTTGTTAAGGTGTTCAGGGGCATTTTTAGAGTGTTGATGAGCGTCTGTTAAGGTGTTCAGGGGCATTTTTAGAGTGTTGATGAGCGTCTGTTAAGGTGTTCAGGGTCATTTTTAGAGTCTTGATGAGCCTTTGTTAAGGTGTTCAGGGTCATTTTTAGAGTGTTGATGAGCGTCTGTTTAGGTGTTCAGGGTCATTTTAGAGTGTTGATGAGCGTCTGTTAAGGTGTTCAGGGTCATTTTAGAGTGTTGATGAGCCTTTGTTAAGGTGTTCAGGGTCATTTTTAGAGTGTTGATGAGCGTCTGTTTAGGTGTTCAGGGTCATTTTAGAGTGTTGATGAGCGTCTGTTAAGGTGTTCAGGGTCATTTTTAGAGTGTTGATGAGCGTCTGTTAAGGTGTTCAGGGTCATTTTAGAGTGTTGATGAGCGTCTGTTAAGGTGTTCAGGGTCATTTTTAGAGTGTTGATGAGCGTCTGTTAAGGTGTTCAGGGTCATTTTAGAGTGTTGATGAGCGTCTGTTAAGGTGTTCAGGGTCATTTTTAGAGTGTTGATGAGCGTCTGTTAAGGTGTTCAGGGTCATTTTTAGAGTGTTGATGAGCGTTTGCTAAGGTGTTCAGGGTCATTTTTAGAGTGTTGATGAGCGTCTGTTAAGGTGTTCAGGGTCATTTTTAGAGTGTTGATGAGCGTCTGTTAAGGTGTTCAGGGGCATTTTTAGAGTGTTGATGAGCGTCTGTTAAGGTGTTCAGGGTCATTTTTAGAGTGTTGATAAGCGTTGCTAAGGTGTTCAGGGTCATTTTTAGAGTGTTGATAAGCGTTGCTAAGGTGTTTCAGCTTGTTATTAGAGCATTGATATGTGATTGTTGATCTGAAAGGTTGCTAATACATTGTTAGGTGGAGGTAGGTGCTAGTTCTGGTTGGTTTTTACTGTGCTGCTAGGATGTTTGAGGGTGGTCGCCCGGGCTTTAACACAGTGTTCAGAGATATTTTTTGATATGCGGTTGCTAAGGTGCTCTGAGTGGTTTCTAGTTCATTGCTAGGCAGCTGCTGAAGTGTTCTGGATGGTTTCTAGGTGGTTGCTTTTGGGCCCACAAGTCTCTGTGATATTCGGAGTCTTCTGCATCTCAGATGTCTCCTCTAGACATTCAGAACACATCTCAACAGTGTATGAAACTGTTCTCCGATTTACCAAAATACCAATGTCTCAAATATTTATTATCAAATTCTCCCAAGACCAAATAGTCTGAGCTATGCAATTCCTATTTATTTTACAGTTCTATACTCTTACTGTCAACAATTATCTAATTTACTGTTTTTATGTCTCCTAGGGGATGTCAGGAAAAACATCAGACATAAAGATCATAAATAGAACATAATAAATCACATTATGAATCTCCAGAGCAATGAAAGAGCAACATCTGAGCAGTAAATCCGTCCTCTGGGTCTCTCTCTCGTTACTCAATGACTGATCCGTCTCCTGTTAGAATAGCTGAGTGTAAATGTTCTATCAGTCGCAGAGTGACATGAGGCAGTTTAGTGAGTCAGCACAGGGCTGTTTTTGCACCGGGTTACACAATTATAATAATTGTCTCAGTGTTTAACAGATTGTGCGGGCAGCAGTGAGCTCGGCCCCTCTGGCACTCATTGCTCTTTAAGACGACTGCTGCAGATTTATGGCCTGTGAGAGGGATACAGTAGTGCAACAATTATTGTGGGAGCTGCAATTAAACTGACAATTTGTATCGTTAATCGTCTTAGCTGTGCCCCCATCAGGCACTGGAGAATCAGAGTGGCCCTGTAACCAGAGGAAATCAATTCTTAAGTCCTGACTCCTCTTCGTCTTTCTCTCCTAATTCACTCTGTTAATCTGTCTCTCTGCTCTTATGCAAATTCTTGTCACTTGATCGTTAGCATTAACTTCTATATGTTCATCTCGTCACTTATTATTCGCAGGGTATTTTCATTAGTAGTGTTTGCTAGGGAAATATCACTATTGCTATTGCTGACACTTTAGGGTTAGGGATTTGAACAAAAACAAACCCTTAACTCTAATTATTACACAGAATACTTCATACTAATTGGCCATCCAGTGCTCTGATATTTCAGACTAATAACTGCACATTCATTTATTAATTTGGCAAGCAGTCTTATAATAAGTGGCATAATAAGTAGGCATACAGTCATTTTCGAAGCCGGTTCTCGCCTCCTCCTTTCCATTGAACTTCTTTACACTGGTGCCGAAATCCGGTAAGGAGGAGGGATACGCCGTAGTAGAGTTCTCGCCACTACTCGTCCACCCCAACCGCCGCCGACCGCGAGGGGAGAAGGGGCTCCTAACCGACCGGCTCGAGCGGTCAGGGCCGCTGCCAGGGGCGGAGGATCCCCTACAAGCCGCTGAAATGTGGCGGGGTCTGAAACCGCCGACGCGAGTGGGGAGGGGCTCGCTGCCGACCGCCTGGAGCGGGAGAACTGCTGCCAGGGGTGGGGGAGACCCCTTCTGTTCCCCAAGAATGCGGCGGGGCGTTCCGTCCACCAGGGGCTGGAGGACTGCCTCCGATCCGCCCGGAGAGGCGCGGCTGTAGTACGTTAGAGGGTGGAGGTGTGGCCGAGGAACAAGCTACGGCATATTGGAGAACTGGCGAGTAATTTTTTGGGGGGTTTTTTCATCTCTCTCCTCTCTCTCTCTCACTGCCGCTCCGCATTGGCCTTTTCCCTCTCGTTTAAATTTTACAGTGTTTTTTTGGGGGGGTACTACACTGTTATAGGAAGTACCCCCCATTTTTATTATATATTTTTCCCTCCCCTTATCCCCTCCCTCATCCAGGTGGACGGGGATGACCTGCCGGCAGACAGGGCTTCGGGCACGCGCTCCCCCAGGGAAGGGGGGGTTTCCCCTGCCTGAGAGAACGAGGGAGGAATGTGGCCGGGCGGAGGGCGGGGCTGGGTCGTGATTATAAACACCCGGTCCCTTATCAGGCTAATCAAGCCTCCGAGAGGGATAAAAGCTGACTGAGGAGGATTGTGCGGGAGAGAGAGATCGTTTACGGGCATGTCCGTCGTGTGTGTTTGTGTCTTCTGTTTAAGTTTATTATTAAAATATTATTTATATTGAAAAGCCGGTTCTCGCCTCCTCCTTTCCATTGAACTTATTTACAGTACTGTAGCTGTGGGATACTGTACAGATAGCCAGTAGTTTTTCGATAATCTAACCACGATTAGATACACAGTGTTCATGACACACAGTGAAGGAGGAGGAGACGCACACTTTCTCTGTTTCTGTGGAGTGATAAAATGAAGAAATAAGGGCTTGTGGTTTAATCAAAGAGCATCGAAATAACGTGTAAAAGTGGAGAAATTAGGATAGAAATATTTTACTATTGCAAAATATTATAATTTCAAAACATAACAAATGTATATTTTATAACTCATATATTTTATTTATATGCATTTTATATATAAACAACAGTGTAAATGTGAAATGTACACAAAAAAATTTAAATAAATAAATAAAGTTGATAAAAAACAGGGACATATTTTAAGTATTTAGAAATATTTTGATATTTAAAACATAGTTTTTTTTTGTCATTAGAATTTTTTGAAGCATTTAAAGGAAATCATAGATACCTATTTTAATATTTGATTTATATATTTGAAGTTAAATATGTAAAAATGGCTTCCTAAGGTGTATGAAGCACACAGAAACCGTCATAATCGTCATAATCGCAATTATTTGTTTGACAATTAATCATCAGCCAAATGTCATTACTCATGAAAGCCCTAACCAAAATGGTGATCAGGATGTATAGCATTATTAGGCAAACATCACTCATATTTTCTTCAGAAAATAAAAATCCACTTGCATGAAACAGAAAGTCTAGCTAATATTGGTTGGTAAGATATTAATGGTCTGAGCTATCAAGGTGCAATGTTTTGAATGTTATTGTACATCCCATAACTGGTGTAGTCTTTCTACATACACAAATGGATGCTCTTTGCATCACCATTGAAGTACATACTTGTAATGCATAGTAAAATTGGCATGCTGCTTTAGGTACACACAATCACGCTCGAACGGCGCTCAAATGAGACCTAGAGAGTGAAGAGGTTTTGTGAAGGTGAAGACAGGACTGCCTGGCCTTGAAGCGCTGATATGACGAGCTGTTTTCATGCACAATTACAGGACCATTTAACTCGTGAGTGCAGCCAGAAATGAAGCTATGAAGCACGCTGAGTTACTGCGGTGCTTAGAATCACGACACATGCGGCGAGCCGTTATATCATGAGCAAACATGTCAGTAGAATTTAATGCATTTAATACATCTGATTAAAACTGAATTAAGAGGCATTTCAATCCGTATAAACTTGCTAATATAACATAATAATAATATAAATCCATCTAGCCGTGCATGTTTTTTGAGAATACTATCTGATGCTTCAGCATTTTTATGCATTTGATGATTTTTTTCCGTCTCTTTGAAGGGTACGACTAACCGCTGACACATCCGACCCAGAGGACAACGGAAATTGTGTCACCATGACGACGGCTGATCTAATGTCACGCTGGCGGTGAGGCAGATTTGGAGACTTCAAACCCGCGGCCCCAAGAGCAAAGATTAGCGTGTGTTTGCACAGAGTGTTAGAACTGCGCCCGGCTTTGATCCCTGAGCGTTTACTGCGACTGTTCAATGTGATTTCTGTGCAGTGGAAGATCACAGAATGTACAGTGTGTGTAATTCTATGAGAATATTACAGATGATTGACCTCATGACTACCATAAATGCACATGGTGAGCCTTCTTCACAACGGCCTCAGTGTGGACGGACCATGTGAATTCCTCAGTAATGTGGACACCGAGGAACTTGAAGCTGCTGACTCTCTCCACCGGTGCTCCATTAATGGTGATGGGGCTGTGTTCTCTGTCTTTCTTCCACTACAAGCTCCTTGGCCTTAATGACGTTGTGGGAGAGGTTGTGCTCCTGACACCATGCGTGTCGGAGTGTGCACCTCCTCTCCTTAGGCTGTTTCATCATTACAAATGTAGTGATGTAGGGATGGAGATGTGCTTTTCTCAGCCTTTGAAGAAAGTAGAGATGCTGCTGGGCTTTCTTGGTAATGGAGCTGGTGTTGAGGGACCAGGTGAGGATCTCGAGGAATTTGGTGCTCTTGACGATCTCCACAGAGGAGCCGTCGATGTTCAGTGGAGAGCGAGCACTCTGTGCTCTCCTAAAGTCAACAACCATCTCGTTTGTTTTGTGCACATTCAGAGACAGGTTGTTAATAAATCCAATAAAATCACGATTGCATGCTTTGTCAATGTTTTTAATGTGGTTAGGGTATTTTTAATTATTCTTAATGAGAATTTAAATACTGTACCCCCAATAAACACTCAAATTTAAACGAGAGGGAAAAGGCCAACGCATAGCTGCAGTGAGAGAGAGGGAAAAAAAAAACCTACTCGCCGGTTCTCCGATAAACCGTCGCATGGTCCTCGATCACTTCTCCACCCTCTCAGGCGGACGACAGCCGCTTCTCCCTGAGCGAACCAGAGTCAGACTCACGTCCCCCGGCGGTCAGAACGCCCCTCCGTGTTCTCGGCGACTCGTGGGGACACTCCTCTGCCCCTGGCAGTGGCCCTACGGCTCCAGGCGGTCGGGGAACACTTCCCTCCTCTCCTCACAGACGGCGGTCTTCCTCCAACCCCTCCACGTTTCTGGGGGATGGCAGGGCTCTCCTCCGCCTCTGGCAGCGGCTCCATCGCTCCAGGCGGTCGGGGAGTCCAGTCCCCACTCGCCTCCAGACGGTCGGTCTACTCCCTCCCCCGGTGGATGGCAGCGGCTCTTCCCTGGGTGGACGGCAGTGTCGAGGACTCCGCAACGGGCATCCCTCCTCCTTCTCGGGCTTCGGCACCAGTGTAAAGCAGTTCAATGGAAAGGAGGAGGCGAGAACCGGCTTGGCAATATAAATAATATTTTAATGAATAACTTAAACCAAAAGACAAACACACACATGACGGACATGCCCGTAAACTATCTCTCTCTCGTCGCACCACTGTCTGCCATCGGCCTTCATCCCTCTCAGTGGCTAAATTAGCCTGATAAGGGACCGGATGTGTATAATCACAACCCGGCCCCGCCCTACGCCCTGCCACAGGCCAGGGCTTCATATATAAGTTAGTTTTCTTTATTTACTTGTTTATAGTCAAAACAATTGAAAACATTTGCCAGTGCTGATAAAGCAATCCACAGTATTTCGATTACGTTCTTGGCCATGAGAAATGTAGGAATATGTAAAAAATGTAATTTTACTGCATGCATTCTGTAATCTGTAGCAGAATACTTTTTAAAAGTAACCTTCCCATCCCTGTCCTACAGTATATCATTTAACTGTTATCTGTGGCATGTAGCTTTTTGTTGCATAATATTCTGGCTCGGTACAAACTGTCCAAAGAAATGTTCTTTTTGGCCCACTTGTTGATCAAGACAAACAACAACCTCAAATACAAGAGCTTTTATTTCTGTAATATTTAGTCAGCACATACTGTAATTCCCATATTTTCTATTGTGGTATTTGATCGTTTTGATGACATTACTATTATTCTAGAATGTGGGAAATACTCATAATAGTTACATTTATACATGTATGCATTTGGCAGACGCTTTTATCCAAAGTGACTTACAGTGCACTTATTACAGGGACAATCCCCCCGGAGCAACATGGAGTTAAGTGCCTTGCTCAAGGGCCCAACAGTGGCGTCTTTTTGGTGGTGGGGCTTGAACCCCCGACCTTCTGGTCAGTAACCCTGAGCCTCAACCACTGAGCCACCACTGCCCACTACTCACTAGTTAATGAGTATGTGTGTCCAAACTTTTGACTGCAAGTGCAAGTCGTTGTCAATTCCCCATAATGAACTCATCTCAGTGAATTACCCGCTATGAAATAGAATTGTTGGGTGTATATGTTCTTTAGTCTGATGTTGAAGGCCATGGGCTCTGAGTTCGATCAGCAGGGGACACAGAATCACTAACCCAAAACTTCAGCCAATTGATTGAGGTCTCAGCACCGGCTGCGGTCCAGTGACTGATCCACAGAGGAGGAGTGCGTTTATAATATTACAGTTTAAAGTCGACCCTGACAACCACCAGCTGCTTTAACGTGAAACGCGGGGGTCAGTGGATTTATATAAATTTACCTACAGATCAGAGACAGAGTGATGAGTACAGCTCGCTCACGGCTCATTCCCGCTCAACTCAGCGTAAGCGCGAGACTGACCTTCTAGAGTTGCCAAAAACCCCCAGATAAATAAAAAATGATGGAGCGGCTTTTTACAAGGACATTTTCCATCCTATCTGATGTATTTTCCAGCTCTCACTCTCTCTCTCTCTCTCTCGCCCTAGAGGCCGGATGAATAAAACAGGCCAGTGCGATACTGAAAGGCGCTGATGTTGCAGGAGCCTCGAGAGAAGAGATCAACTATGACAAGGTTACATTAGTTAAAATCCACCTTTTTTACCATCACTTAATCACCAACTGTCCATCGCCCCCTGGAGGCCTGGAGGACAACACTAGAACACTCACCAACGACCCTCAGCAGCAAATGTTGTGATTGCACAGACATATTATTAACACTAAAAACTACCACGAAGTACAAGAATCCCCATAATGTGTATCTTTAACTTCACATTGGCATATCAACAACTATCTTACAATTAGTGCTAATGCAGAGGCCAATAACAAGAGACACAGAGAGAAAGACGAAAGCAGGCGCTGGGTTATTTTTAATCTCCAAAATGACAGAGAGGGCGACAGGCAACCGATCATCAGCCCAGTCACCACCCACTCGCTCTCATCGCACGCCACACGCACCGCTCGAGGGTGCCAGGTGGCAACTACGCTCTCGTTTCATCGCTCTCAGACGCGCTCATCTATCTCCACTTTACACCCGCTGTATCATTTTCCCCGTTTCTGCTCAATCGCTACACAACAAATTACGTCCTGTTGATTTGACCTTTGACCCCTGCGCATACTATAAGGAGCTCTTGAACATTGACATTTGCCAAAACAAAACAGCTTTAAGATATTTTGTACCTGACTTTTAAATCTGTCGATCACGGCGGGTAAAAGTCCATCCTCTTGTCCGGGTTCAGGCGCTCTGATGATAAAATCCACATCATGACCGAACTCCTTCCCCCTATAGACACATTTACGATCAGCATTTAGGATACTACACATTACATGCATATTCACAGTCACAATAGTTTTGTGAGTAACACTTTGGGGACATACGGCTCATTTAATGGCTTTGCTTTTTCCTATTACTCAAATAAGCCATTCGCCCAGCGTCATTAAACTCCACAGCACTTGCCGTTGCTGGAGCTGTCAGGCCGTTTTATGAGTTTCACTGCTGAGACGAGAGATTATGAAAATGAGTCACTGAAACTCACAGAGCACGTAGGTGCTGAGATCAGGCAGGTGCATGCTGGGAGGAGAGAGATGTTACAAGGTATAGGGGAGAGCGGGGCTAGTTGTCACACTCTTTACTATTGTAAAATTAAAGGTAGGTTTATTTTTGAAATTCAGTTTCTGCACAGACGCAAACTCTGTGTGTGTGTGTGTGTGTGTGTCTGTGTGTGAGTGCCTGTCTGTGTGTGTGTGCGTGTCTGTGTGTGTGTCTGTGTGTGTGCGTGTCTGTGTGTGTCTGTGTGTGTGTGTCGTGTGCGTGTCTGTGTGTGTGTCTGTGTGTGTGTGTCTGTGTGTGTGTGTGTGTGTCTGTTGTGTGTGTGCATGTCTGCGTGTGCGTGTCTGTGTGTTTGTCGGTGTGTGTGTCTGTGTGCGTGTCTGTGTGTGCGTGTCTGTGTGTGTGCGTGTCTGTGTCTTTGTGTGTGTCTGCCTGTGCGTGCGTACGTGTCCGTGCGTGCGTGTGTGCGTGTGCGTGTCTGTGTGTGTGTGTGTGTGTGTGTGTGTGTGTGTGTGTGTGTCTGTCTGTCTGTGCGCGCGTGCGTGTGAAATATATCATAAGAATAATATATAATGGCTTTTCAGCAATAATTGAAACAGTTAAACAATTATAAAACACAAAACAATTCATGAAACAGTGTAAATGAAAAAGGCATTGTTTTGGCCTACAGAAACACATGTGACAACTTGTATGGATGCCTAAAAACAAACACATGTATTAACTGATTTATTTGAAAAAACAATTACAATATAGACAAACAAATGTAGAGAATAAACTCATGAGGAAATAAATATACACTATATGGCCAAACATTTGTGGACATCTTATGTGCTTGATGAACATTCAAAATCTTAGGCATCAATTTCCCCCTTTGCTGTAACAGATTCCACTCTTTCGGGAAGGCTTTCCTCTACTGTCTGTAGTAACATGGCTGCAGGGATTTGCTCTCAGTCAGACACGAGGCTATCAGTGAGGTCAGGAACAGGAACTGATGTAGGTCGATGGGGCCTGACTTACTGTTCCAGGTCACCCCAAATGTGATCAGTGGGGTTCAGGTCTGGGCTTTGTGCGGGCCAGTCAGTTAATTCCACAGCAGACACAGTAAACCATTTCTTTCTGGCCCTCGCTTTGTTCACAGGGGCATTGTCATGCTGGGACAGAAAAGGGCTATCCCCAAATTTGGAAGCACACAAAGCTCAAGCCAAACCAAATCCATTCATTACAAGGGGTGTCCACATACTTCTGGCCAAATAGTGTATGTAGAAATAAGTAAATGTTAATGAATAAATATGTAGAACCATGTAGAAATTATTGTGGTAATTAATAAATATGGAAATAAATACATGTAGAAATAAATGCGGAATAAATAAATAAATAAGGAAATAAAAATTACAAGTATAAATAAAAGTATAAAATACTATGAATAAATAAATGTGGAAATAAATAACTGCAGAAATAAAAAAAATATGTAGAAATAAGTAAATAGAAATAAATAAATATGGGAATAAATTAATATGGAAATGTGTAATAAATAAAAAAAAAATATTAAATAAAAATTCCAAGTATAAATAAAGGTAAAATACTCTATGTTGGATTTTAAATCTTTTTTTCTATGTAAAAATATTTCTTTTTCTTTTGCAAATGTATTTATTTATTTAGACAAATAAATATATGAATTAATAAATGTGGAAATAAATAACTTCAGAAATAAATATATTTAGAAATAAGTTAATGGAAATAAATAAATAAATATGGAACTAAAACACACATGGATGAGGCAACCTGCAAAAATAATAAATAAATAAATACAAAAATACATTAATAGTAAATAAACCCACATATTTGTGCAAAAATAAATATGTAAATTATTAAATGCGCAAGGAGATATACAAATAAATAAATGCACCCATTCATACAAAATACAGCATAAAACAGTTTGGAAATGCAAAAATGTTAAGGGAAATGTAAAATTAAAAGATGATTTATTTCTGTATGTAGTTCCGTATTTATATTTCCTCCTGCAACATGCTAATGAGAGGATGCATTGACAGATTATTGTCAAAGTACATTGCCTGACTATTAAATTAATAAGGACATTACCACATTTTCAAAATCAATCAAAAAATAAAACTTTAGCAAAGTATCTCGCTTTTACGATTCTCCAAACTTTATTGCTTCAAGGAGCAACTCTGCTTGTCATGTTGTTTATGCCTCGTGCGCGGAACTCGCGCTTATTTCCGCATTAGACATCCGGGCATTTGCGCGTGATGAAACCGTACAAATGAATACGAACAAACTCGTAGGAAATATCCAACTCATAAAATGTACGGTAGGAATTGTACGAATTTCCATGAGACTGGGTTGATCACCTCGCACATTTCATTATTTATATACATGAATATGCAGATTACTTTATTTATTTATTTGTGTATTTATTTATTTATTATTTATAATTCATTATAATATATTAATATTATAGTGGAGCGAAGCACTTTGACAATGATCAGCCAATGGTGTCATAAAGTTACTGATGTTTGATTGACATCCTCTCATTAGCATGTTGCACAAAGGAAAAATAAATAAAGAAGTAAATGAAGGATTTAAGATATTTAGAATTAAAAATCAACTTTCAATTTTACATTTCCCTTAACATTATTGTATTACTCAACCATTATATTACTATATTATTTTGCATTAGTGGTTGTGTTTATTTAATTATTTAATGATTTACTTATCTTGTCCCACATTAATTATTAATATATTTATTTATGTGCAAATATATAGATTTATTTATGTATTTATATATAGATATATATATTTGTGTATTTATTTATTTGCAGGTTTCATCCCCCATAAATACATGTATAAATGACTGTGGTAATGAAGAAATATGGAAATAAATAAATAAATGTGGAATAAATAAATTTAAAAAAAAAAACAAGAAAATAGAATTACAAGTATAAATAAAAGTTAAAAAAATAACTAGTTAATAAATATTTTTTTTCTGTGCATTTTATTTCTTTGCAAAATTATTTATTTATTTGTATTTAAGATGTATATCCCCAGTCTCACCATTGTATAAGGATGTATTTCATATAATACGGTATGTACTGTATTTGCATCAGGTGGCATATCCATGTAAAGGAATGTCAGCTTTGTTAAAGTACTTGAGCCAACACAAATGAGTCTGAGTAGCAGAGAAGCGTATGGATATAAATTCCCCTCATTAAACAGCAGACTGTAGAAGTGAGAAACTCCAGCGCAGGCACAGTGAACAGATAAGAGCCTGTCAGAAGTCCAACTTGCATTTCTCGTGTCTTTTGCTCACAGATGCAGGATTAGAGAAGTGCTGAATAAACATAACTTAATATAACCGAACGACAGGCAGCTGCTTTTCATCAAAAGACAGAAAAATCAAGATATAACTGATTGAAATAATGCAGTCACATTATGTTGTGGATTTCTCTACTGGAACACCTGTACCTCACTCAAACACATCCTATATAATGTGATAAATAACCAACTATATCCACAGGTGAATATGAACTAAGATACGTGCATCAAATTGCGTAACTTGCATTGTGAACGCGTGGTTTTCTTAAAAACCCGCCACACGTCATGTAATATCCGCCGGTTCGAGTCCCGTTCAGAGCGGGGGCGAGAAAGACCGGCAACAATGGTGCCGTGACCCGGATGGGAGTGAGGTTTAGGGGGGTGAGTGTAATGGTGGTCAGCTGGTAGATAGCGGTGTAGTGTATAAACCTCACTCCCTTGGCCTTAAGAGGTGCACTAGCAACTGACGCTAGGGTCTGTAGCCTTTAGCCTCCTCGTTAGCGCAACCGCCTCCCACGACAGAGACGCCGGTTCGAGTCCCGTTCGGAGCGGGGGCGAGAAAGACCGGCAACAGTGGTGCCGTGACCCGAATGGGAGTGAGGTTTAGGGGGGTGAGTGTAATGGTGGTCAGCTGGTAGATAGCGGTGTAGTGTATAAACCTCACTCTCCTGACCTCAAGAGGTGCACTAGCGACTGACGCTAGGGTCTTTAGCCTCCTCGTTAGCGCACTCGCCTCCCACGCCGGAGACGCCGGTTCGAGTCCCGTTCGGAGCGGGGGCGAGAAAGACCGGCAACACAAATATTACATTTAAAAACTTTAATATTTTTGTAATAACTTTAATAAATAATTGTAAGTAGTTTATTCTAATATAAAATATTTGAATATTTGGTTAAAGTTTGGTCTGTTACATTTTGATACATGTTATTGTAATTTGCACATTATTATAATTTGTCGACTAACATGATGCCATTTTAGTCAAAGTAAAATTTACAAAAATTAATCATTATTCCATGATGAAATATTGATACAATTTAAAGGACGTTTCCATCAAAAAACTGCGTTACAATGAACTCAACAGTCAAAGGCTACGTCTACATTAATCCGGATACATTTGTAAATGGCATTTTCATTTCAAAACGCTCTCCGTCCACACTAACGTCCACACTTTTCCAAAAGTTGCTCGTCCACACTGAAACAGATGAAAACGCTTAAATCGTGTGGCTGTGCATGCGGAAAATCCCCGCTGCATGAACGGTCTGAAACACAATTGTCCTCGTGTTCCGTCGCCGGACACCAATTCAGAGTAAACGTCCCTTGGCAATGTGATAGTTGTACAAAGTAACATTTATTTTTTAACAACGCTATCAAAGTGAGCAAGTACAACAGCGCCGCTATAACACGGGCCGCCATCTTGATTGTTTTAGTTGGATAGATCACATGACTGCGTCACATGACAACAAATACGTCATCGTTTTCAGATATATCCGTTTTCGCAGTCCACACTGCAACGCGAAAACACCATTTTCAAATTTATCCACTTTGGAGTGTGTTTTGAAAAAGCTCCATTTTCGCGGACAAAAACGCCGTCTCAGTGTGGACGGAGGGACAAAACGGAGAGAAAAAGATGTGTTTTTCAAACGAAAGCGTATTAGTGTGGACAAGGCCAAAGATGTCCACCTGCTCCATGTTTGCATTATAAGACAATGAAAATTGACGAGGGGTCTGAGTAGCTCAGCGAGTATTGACGAGTTTGAATCCAGGGCGTGCTGAGTGACTCCAGTCAGGTCTCCTTAGCAACCAAATTGTCCCGGTTGCTAGGGAGGGTAGAGTCACATGGGGTAACCTCCTCGTGGTGGTGATTAGTGGTTCTCTCAATGGGGCGTGTGGTGAGTTGTGTGTGGATCGTGGAGAGTAGCATGAGTCTCCACATGCTGTGAGTCTCCGCGGTGTCATGCACAACGAGTCACGTGATAAGATGCTCGGATTGATGTTTCAGAGGCGGAGGCAACTGAGACTCGTCCTCCACCACCCGGATTGAAGTGAGTAACTGCACCACCACGAGGACCTACTAAGTAGTGGGAATTGGGCATAACAAATTGGGGAGAAAATGGGATTTAAAAAAAAAGAAGAAAAAATTTTATCACAGACGTACACACAAATATGTTTGGTGTGAACGGCCCCTTAGACTGCATCCTAAACCAAATGGAACGTCATAAGTGAATGATTTGGAACATTCTACATAAGCATCTGCATGACAAATAAGATGGACACATTGCGAGTTTCTCCACTGTTATTATGCCACTAGTGCCATTCATGTAGCTCAGCTCGTAAACACAATAATTCTGACATGACTTGAAGGTAGCATGAGTCTGTGGTATCATAACTAATAGCAACAGAGTGAGAAAAGCTCTCCAGGGGTCATTTCAAAAGAGCTTATTCAGTGGGCGAGTAATGTGACAATGTTCATTTAGAACTCAACAAGCCTTACTAATGTGCTAAAGTTCAGTGCTACCATGTGGGAGTGCCAGCATATCCACAGAACTACATTAGCAGCCATTACTAACATAAAAACATGCCAAAGATATATATATATAGGTCTGCCAACTCCAGACTCTAATTAGCTTTACTTGATTTCATTAGCCTATGGGGTTCACATACTTATTCCAACCTGCACTGTGAATGTTTGAATGATGTACTGAAGATCAAACCTGATTTTAAGACAAATTTATACATAAATGCAGGTAATTCGAAAGGGTTTAAATACTTTTTCTTGGCGCTGTATAATGTGTGAAATTGGCAACACTATGTAAGGCAACACTGATGTCATGTACGCATACAGTACTTCTGGGAAACCATCACAGACTTACTAGATATTACATGACAGCTATTATCTGATATGAAACTGAAATACCCTGGATTTAGAGATAGCCTTTTACTGCATGTTTAAAAGAGCTCAGAAGCAGTAGTGCAGAATTAAACCTGTCTGACGTACATTAGTTTCACAGGCTAAAAATACAGACATTCAGACCGCTGTAAAGACTGCAGGTTAAAAGAAAGATGTTATAAATACTGTCCAAAACACATGGGCTCGTCTAACTTGGTCCAATAATAACTAGCTAGCAACTATCCAGATCACCCTAGAAACTGCCCAGAACACCCTAGAAACTGCCCAGAACACACTAGAAACTGCCCAGAACACCTTAAAAGCTGCCCAGATCACCCTAGAAACTGTCCAGAACACCCTAAAAGCTGCCCAGATCACCCTAGAAACTGCCCAGAACACCCTAAAAGCTGCCCAGACCACCCTAGAAACTGTCCAGAACACCCTAAAAGCTGCCAAGATCACCCTAGAAACTGCCCAGAACACCCTAAAAGCTGCCCAGATCACCCTAGAAACTGCCCAGAACACCCTAAAAGCTGCCCAGATCACCCTAGAAACTGCCCAGAACACCCTAGAAACTGCCCAGAACACACTATAAACTGCCCAGAACACCCTAGAAACTACCCAGATCACCCTATAAACTGCCCAGAACACCCTAGAAACTGCCCAGAACACACTATAAACTGCCCAGAACACACTAGAAACTGCCCAGATCACCCTAGAAACTACCCAGTACACCCTATAAACTGCCCAGAACACACTAGAAACTGCCCAGAACACACTATAAACTGCCCAGAACACCCTATAAACTGCCCAGTCACCCTATAAACTACCCAGATCACCCTATAAACTGCCCAGAACACCCTAGAAACTGCCCAGAACACCCTAGAAACTGCCCAGATCACCCTATAAACTGCCCAGTACACCCTATAAACTGCCCAGAACACACTAGAAACTGCCCAGATCACCCTAGAAACTGCCCAGATCACCCTAGAAACTGCCCAGATCACCCTATAAACTGCCCAGTACACCCTAGGAACTGCCCAGATAACCCTAGAAACTGCCCAAATAACCCTAGAAACTGCCCAGAACACACTAGAAACTGCCCAGAACACCCTAGAAACTGCCCAGATCACCCTAGAAACTGCCCAGTACACCCTAGAAACTGCCCAGAACACCCTAGAAACTGCCCAGATCACCCTAGAAACTGCCCAGAACACACTAGAAACTGCCCAGATCACCCTAGAAACTACCCAGAACACACTAGAAACTGCCCAGTACACCCTAGAAACTACCCAGATCACCCTAGAAACTGCCCAGAACACACTAGAAACTGCCCAGATCACCCTAGAAACTACCCAGAACACACTAGAAACTGCCCAGATCACCCTAGAAACTGCCCAGATCACCCTAGAAACTGCCCAGAACACACTAGAAACTGCCCAGTACACCCTAGAAACTGCCCAGAACACACTAGAAACTGCCCAGATCACCCTAGAAACTACCCAGAACACCCTAGAAACTACCCAGATCACCCTAGAAACTGCCCAGAACACACTAGAAACTGCCCAGATCACACTAGAAACTGCCCAGAACACCTTAAAAGCTGCCCAGATCACCCTAGAAACTGTCCAGAACACCCTAAAAGCTGCCCAGATCACCCTAGAAACTGCCCAGAACACCCTAAAAGCTGCCCAGATCACCCTAGAAACTGCCCAATCACCCTATAAACTACCCAGATCACCCTAGAAACTGCCCAGAACACCCTAGAAACTGCCCAGAACACACTAGAAACTGCCCAGATCACCCTAGAAACTGCCCAGAACACCCTAGAAACTGCCCAGATCACCCTAGAAACTGCCCAGAACACACTAGAAACTGCCCAGATCACCCTAGAAACTGCCCAGAACACACTAGAAACTGCCCAGAACACCCTAGAAACTGCACATATCACCCTAGAAACTACCCAGAACACCCTAGAAACTGCCCAGATCACCCTAGAAACTGCCCAGTACACCCTAGAAACTGCCCAGAACACCCTAGGAACTGCCCAGATAACTCTAGAAACTGCCCAGTACACCCTAGAAACTGCCCAGAACACACTAGAAACTGCCCAGAACACACTAGAAACTGCCCAGAACACCCTAGAAACTGCCCAGATCACCCTAGAAACTGCCCAGAACACCCTAGAAACTGCCCAGATCACACTAGAAACTGCCCAGTACACCCTAGAAACTACCCAGATCACCCTAGAAACTGCCCAGAACACACTAGAAACTGCCCAGATCACCCTAGAAACTACCCAGAACACACTAGAAACTGCCAAGATCACCCTAGAAACTGCCCAGAACACACTAGAAACTGCCCAGTACACCCTAGAAACTGCCCAGAACACCCTAGAAACTGCCCAGATCACCCTAGAAACTACCCAGAACACACTAGAAACTACCCAGATCACCCTAGAAACTGCCCAGAACACACTAGAAACTGCCCAGATCACCCTAGAAACTACCCAGAACACACTAGAAACTGCCCAGATCACCCTAGAAACTGACCAGATCACTCTAGAAACTACCCAGATCACCCTAGAAACTGCCCAGATAACCCTAGAAACTGCCCAGATCACCCTAGAAACTACCCAGATCACCCTAGCAACCGCAAAGTAACACCCTGGCAACCATCCACAACACCTGGCATCATGGCGAGCATCACACGAGTGATATGTAAAAATGCAAGTAAACTTAATGCTGCAATATCACATATCCTCATGTTTCTAAGTACAGTATATATTATGTCAGTTATTGTTTTTTGTTTCTTCTCTAATATGTATAATCTCGCATTTATTTTTCGTACCCCATTGGCATAATTTCATGTATACGGTATATACAAAAAATACAGATTTATAAAAAATGTGAGTGCGAATGCTGTAACTAAATATATACGAGCTGTTTACACATGTCGGACATCTTTGAATATCCCCTCCCAGGGCAAACACATTATATAGCCTTTAATTTCATGTCTTGATCAGACAGGCGTGTCGTGAACTCGAAATGTGCTGCTTGTTTAAGCAAATCTTAGTCTGAGTGAAACAGTCATGTTGAGAATCCTCCAGGACGTCCTTCGCTGTTCTGGCGATACTCAACCGACCGCACACGGCGAGTGAGTTTGGTCTTATAGAAGCTGAGGGAGGAAAACTATCAGCATTAATTCACTTAACCTCCATTAACACATGTGAGATTATTCAAACAGCCGTTCTGGAGGTTATTTGGTACAAACGTTCAGTTGCATTACGGCAAGGCCGCTTTTATACAGTTATTGTACTGTTATGAGTTCATTTAAACATTCATCCAATCCTAATGATGACATCATTCTGTCTAATTAATATCAGGCTGATCTCATCTGAACTAACTGCTTAAAAATGGATTGATTAATTACCTTTAAAAAACCATAAGAAAAGTTCTTCTATCGTGAGACTTTATCTCACCACATTTTTGTGAATGACAGATTATTGAATGAGAGAGAGATAAAATTGAATAAGCCTGCATTTCAGGTGACATTCAAAAATTGATTTTGAGATAACGACTGCACCAGTGCTTCAACATACAGAGATAATAGGGTTAAAAAAATCATGTTATCCGATTATATCGTTAACCCCCCCTCCCAAGGGTCATTTGTTTGGGGGGGCCCAATGCGCTCTAAGTCCTCATAGTGGCGTAGTGACTCAATCCGGGTGGCGGAGGACAAACCTCAGTTGCCTCCGCGTCTGAGACCGTCAATCCGCGCATCTTATCACGTGGCTTGATGAGCGCGTTACCGCGGAGACGTAGCGAGTGTGGAGACTTCACGCTATTCTCCGCGGCATCCACGCACAACTCACCACATGCCCCACCGAGATCGAGAACCACATTATAGCGACCACGAGGAGGTTACCCCATGTAACTCTACCCTCCCTAGCAACCAGGCCAATTTGGTTGCTAAGGAGAGACCTGACTGGAGTCACTCAGCACTTCCTGGATTCAAACTCGTGACTCCAGGGGTGATAGTCTGCGTCAATACTCGCTGAGATACCCAAACCCCCCCTGCCGAGGGTCATTGAATATTTTAAATCATATCATGTAAATTATTATTATCATATCCAAAAATTTGAGAGGAAAAAAAATGCATTAAAAAAACTAAATAATTTAAACAACAGCAAAAAAAAACAACAAAAATAAATAAATCACAGATAAAAAATGTATTGAGTGAAAAAATTGTTCAGAGATGATACAAAAAGTAGAGAAAAGAAAAAAAAAAAAATCGAAAAAAAAACAATCCGAACTTTTTTTGTTGTTGTTGGACAAAATGTAGGACATAGGCTCAGAGCTTCCTCCTTGCATACTTTACAAGTTCAACGCTCTATCATTTGAGCTCCATTGCAATTTGATTGCACACAAACAAGCTTGTAAACGTAGTTGAGTATGTAATGCAAGTGTTAAAATGAGTCATGCGCTATAGTAAAAGTGTTTATATGTCATAATAAACAGCATTGTTCTCGTTTCTGTTTCTCAAGGTGTCCCGCAGGGTTCTGTACTTGGTCCTTTGCTCTTCATCACCTATATGCTTCCTCTAGGTCCCATCATGGCCTCAACTTTCTCTGCTATGCTAATGACACTCAACGTTATATCAGCTCTAAGCACACTGTCCCATACCCCACCAGTTCCCTCTCTGAATGTATTAAAGACATCATCTCGTGGATGATCAGTAACTTTCTAAAACTCAACACTGAGAAAAGTGACGTACTGATAGTTGGTCGATATTAACGCTATTGTTCGTAATCTTGGCATTATCATTGACCCCACACTCTCTTTCCACGCTCACATCTCCTCTCTCACAAAAACTGCTTTCTATCATCTTTCCACTTTCAAGTCCCTCCTCAAAACCCACCTTTTTTAATTAGGTTACTACAAATAACTCTTATTTATGACTGTATATATTCCTATGATAATGCAAATTTGTATATGTGATTTTAGGTTTTTATATTTTCTTATTGTAAACTTGATTATGTCTGTAAGGTGTCCTTGAGAGTCTTGAAAGGCGCTTATAAATAAAAGTTATTAGTGGTGCTTGCCAAAGTTCTCTTGCATACTTACTACTAAAACGAGCTAGCATCAGGCTAACACATGCTAGCATTGCCTAGCGAAGTGTTAAAACATGTTAAAAACGTGCTAACATCATGCTAACACATGCTAGCATCGCCTAGCGAAGTGCTAAAACATGCTAAAAACGTGCTAACATCATGCTAACACATGCTAGCATCGCCTAGCGAAGTGCTAAAACATGCTAAAAACGTGCTAGCATCATGCTAACACATGCTACCATCGTCTAGCGAAGTATTAAAACATGCTAGCATCATGATAACACATGTTATAATCCCCTAGCAAAGTGCTAAAACATGCTAAAAACGTGCTAGCGTCACGCTAACACATGCTAGCAACATTCTATGACCATTATTTTAGTGCTTAGCAACAAGTTAGAAAATGCTATTTTACGAGTTTTCCCACGGCAAGCACCACTCACATTTTCTTCAGGAAATGTACCTATCTAGTTATTATTATTATTGTGCAAGGAACAGGGTGAAAAGTGTGCGTTTATGAACTGACTATCTTCTGTTTTGCACGTGATTTGTGTGAAAGTGAATAAAAGTAATTGCCGTTGTAGCACCTCGAGTGTTCATTTCAACGGTGATATGCACAACGAGCGAATTAAAAATCATTTTGCAAAAATGTAGTTATAGTAATGCGATTCAATGAGGCCAGGCTGATAATAGTAGAACAAACTACACCTCAGATGTCTAATTCTTGTTCTTGCTATAGAAACCCCTGCTATTTTGCTCTTCAATGTTTGCTTAAGTAAGTCTACAGGATCTGCGGTCTGCACTGCAGATGTGTGAAGAGACTATGAAGTGCGTCACAGTCTATACGCTGATCCTCTGTAGATGTTAAAGCATAAACTATTCTTCCTGCACTGAGAGGTAAATCCAGGAATTACTAAAACTGTCACAGCCAAACTGTGAAGCTTCCATAAGTTCAAATAGCAGATTTCGACAGACTTAGCCTCTGCTTCAGATTTGCATTTTTAGCATTAAAGTTTTAGAAGAGTGTTTCGAGGTAAACATGATGTTTTCTCACTGTGGTAATCCCGTTACAGTGATGCTTAGTCACATCAGTCATCCAGAGAGATATATAGAGAAATGTCATGTGAGGACCGCTCATATAGCAGCCGTGACTAATCGCCCTATAGTCAAACCATTGCCGAATTCAACATACTCACTCAATTACACTCTCTGTCACTGCCAAATATCTGCGTTTGATGAATGATGTGGCCGACACTCAATTTCAAAGAGTAGCTTCATGAAGCCTTGTGATGGCATTATTGAGCACCAAGAACTGAGAATGTATTTTTCTTCCATAGAATATAAAAGGAGATGTTTGGGAGAATGTTCACACTGCTCTTTTCCATATAATGGACGTGAACAAGCAAGGATACGACTGAGCTCCAAAAATGACCAAAAAAAGCACCATAAATGTAAAAAAATACAATTATATCATAAAATGTTCATATGACTCGAGTGCAATATTCCAAGTCTTCTGAAGCCATATGATAGATTAAAATCTTTACATATCTCTCTGACAAGGAGGAGGGCGGGGCCGGGCCGTGACTACGCATGTCCGGCCCCCAATTGGGCTAATCAGCCGAGGAGAGGGAGAAGTGCAGATTGGGAGAGAAAGAGCTACGGGCAGCTGCCCTGTATGCGTTTATGTTTGTGTGTATTTGTGTTTAAGTTTATAAAAAAAACATTACTTTGATGCTTCCTTTCCTTTGAACGCTGTTACATTGGTGCCAAAACCCAGGAAGGAGGAGGGATGCGCTGTTGTAGAGTCCTCACCACTACCATCCACCCCAAAGGAGCCGCTGCGGCCATCCGCTGGGGGATGGAGGAGTTGCTACCGGACGTTTGGATGCAGAGGAATGGCATCCGCGAGGGGAAGAGAGTCTCACTGCCAGCCACCTGGAGTGGTGGGGGGCGGCTGCCAGGTGGGGAGGAGTTCCCTACCGGCCGCCAAAATGCGGCGGGGCGTTCCGTCAGCCAGGGGTCGGAGGACTGGCTCCAGACCGCCCGGAAAGGAGTGGCAGTTGACCACCAGAAGGTGGAGGAGTAATCGAGGACCAGGCGATGGCGTGTCTGGAAACCAACGAGTAAGTTTCTCCTCTCTCACTCTCGCTGTCGCTCCGCTTTTCCCTTTCCCTCTCCTCTTTTTGTTGTTTTGTTTTTCCCTCCCCTTGTCTCCTTCCCAGGTTTCAGAAGGCAGGGAAGGCCTGCCGGTAGGCAGGGCCAGAAAAAACAGCCAGTTTAATTACAAAGTTCAAAGAGGAAGTGGAAAATTGTCATGAAAAACTAAAATGCGATGCATAAAAGGCATCGACACATACCTAACGTTTATGGAGTCAAAAATAAATTATTGCAAAAGACAAAGCTGTGTTCAATTGCAAAAAAAATATTGAAATCCTTTTTTTAATCTGCAACAGACTTTTGGCATCAATTCCTTTGCAGCACTTCATTTTCTTTGAGTTTCACTTTGCGGAAAGTATTTTTTCTTTGAGATGCTCATTTAACTGTTCACAGGACCGCTTTCCCTTTGCGTTCCACTGTGTGGCACTGTTTTGATACGGGGCGGAGTTTCGAGAATGATGACATCACGTGGGGCATGGTTTATTCACAAGGTCAAGGAGCTTGTGTCGCTTACATGCACCATGATGCCCGCTGAGTTTAAAGGGGTCATATAATGCCATTTTTGTACAAGTTAATATGAATCTTTAGGGTCTAAATGAAAACTTTGTAATATACTTTTATTAAAAATTCTCATTAGTATTTTAAGAAAACACTAATTTTACATGCTCAAAAACAGCTCTGATTTCAGCACGCCGTTTCAGTGCATATGACTTTAAATGATAATGAGCTTTGGTCACCCCGCCCCTCCGTAAACATTAGCCACATTCATTGTGAAGCGTGCAAGCGATTTGCAAAGATTAATATAAAGGTTAATAAAACGTTACACTTACTTCTTCTGGAGGTGCAGAGGGAATATAAATAGTTGGTACCGAATCTTTTTCAGCAGCAGCTTCTTAGCAAAACCAGCTTTATACTGACCCTCGTTTATAAAGCAGTCTGGTGAAAAATGATTCGCGCAAACATGAACGCATTGACGTTGCTCGTGGGGAATATTCCCATCGTAAAGAAAACTCAGCCACTGCGTCTTCAGCGGTTCAGATTTAGGAACATCAAAATGACTGCTGTGTTCGTTATTACACCGAAGAACAGAACACCACAATCGCTTAGGCGCAATTCTGCTCCAGTGTATCAACAATGATGACGGACTATGATTGACAGCTCGCTCACGAGCGAGGGCGGGTCTGTATTGAAACACTGCTGTCAATCAACAATCCTGGGAGGGGCGTCCATCCGTGTGACGTCACACGGTCGAATGGCTCGATTTGAGGCAGGGGAAAATATATAAGGAGATTACAAAAACACTGGATGGATTTTTATCATAATAGGATGGTTGTGTACAGGCACAGCCAACACACATTTCAGTGCAATCAACTTAAAAAAGTGCATGTACCATTATATGACCCCTTTAAAACAAGCGGATGTGAAAAAGGTCACTGTGTTGATCTGTATGTAACTAGGAGTTCTTAAAAACTTAGATAGGGTGAAAATAGTAGACTGTAACATAAAACGACACAGGACAGTGATATTAGCTAAAAAAAAAACTACAAGAAGCACAAAAACACTGTAAGCAGGACTTTCACCCTAAATTTGCTTTTTTCAGCTTTTAACATCCATCCATTCATCCATCTTCAACCGCGGGTCGTGGGGGCAGCAGCTCCAGCAGGGGGCCCCAAACGTTCCTATCCCGAGCCTAATTAACCTGCTCTGACTGGGGGACCCCGAGGCGTTCCCCGAGGCGTTCCAAGGCCAGTGTGGAGATGTAATCTCTCCACCTAGTCCTGGGTCTTCCCCGAGGCCTCCTCCCAGCTGTACGTGCCTGAAACACCTCCCTAGGGAGGCGGCCAGGGGGCATCCTTACCAGATGCCCAAACCACCTCAACTGACTCCTTTCGATGCAAAGGAGCAGCGGCTCTACTCCGAGCTCCTCACGGATGACTGAGCTCCTCACCCTATCTCTAAGGGAGAAGCCCGCCACCCTTCTGAGGAAACCCATTTCGGCCGCTTGTACTCGTGACCTAGTTCTTTCGGTCATGACCCGGCCTTCATGACCATAGATGAGGGTAGGAACGAAAATGGACCGGTAGATCGAGAGCTTTGCCTTCCGGCTCAGGTCTCTTTCCGTGACAACGGTGCGATAGAGCGAGTGCAATACCGCCCCCGCTGCCCCGATTCTCCGGCCAACCTCTCGCTCCATTGTCCCCTCACTCGCGAACAAGACCCCGAGGTACTTGAACTCCTTCACTTGGGGCAATACCTCCTTCCCTACCCAGAGTACGGAGTACTATTCTAGTTAGAAATGAGAGAAAATGAGATCAACCTTAAATCACAGTGACACTTTTCTGCTGTTAGCTTCCGCTTGTTTTGAACTCAGCGGGCATCATGGTGCATGTAAGCGACACATGCTCCTTCACCTTGTGAATAAGCCACACCCACACATGAAGTCGTCATTCTCAAAACTCCGCCCCATGTCAAAACAGTGCCACACAGCGCAAAGGGAAAGAGGTGCTGTGAACAGTAAAATGAGCATCACAAAAAAAAATACTTATATGATGACCCTTTGAATAAAGAATACTAAAAGAAGCATTGCTTACCTGCGGAAGCCGCCAATAACATTAACACTGGCAGATGAGTTGACACAGGTAACAGCTTCCTCTACAATAGTCTTCAGTGCATTGGCCTCTGGCCTGCTCACAGGTTTACTGATGTCTTCATAGAACATGAACCCTGAAAGAGAGTCATAGATGTTATACAATCTTCTCAAGAGAAACACAGGCAGGTAATTGTCAACTTTAGCTCAATACTGTCTACACATGTGAAATCCACAATTTTATGCCGAGGTATAAAGTTTTATAGAGCGTTACGAGTGAATTTGCAGCTTCAACACTGACTGAAGCTCTACCAAAAACAGGACTCATCTGTTTAACTTTCAAGTGCTTTTTGGCAACTCACTAAAAATCTCTCATTAAAGTCAGCTCTTATAGTTCATGTGTGAAGAGCATTAATTACAGTCGTCACTGACTCTCAAAAACCTCCTGCACATGTCCCAGTGCTTTTAACCTTCGTTTCATGACAAAACAAAGTACTCAGGTGGTGCTACGTTACAGTGATGGTATAATCATGGTACATGTAAAAAAAAAAAACTTAAAAAACATGGAATTATGTTGATATGTCCAAAAAAAAATTATTACCAAGGAACATTCCTTAAAAACATGGTAGTATAATAATAATAATAATAATAATAATAATAATACATTTTATTTATAATGCACTTTACATTTCAACTAAATCTCAAAGTGCTACAGTAACAAAGAATTTAAACACAGTTCCAGGAGAAATAACACAAAATCAATAAATAGCAATAAAACACCAGAAAGATAAAAAATAAAATCATGAAAGTTAAAAGGCCTTTTGAAATAAAAATGTCTTTAGGCCCTTCTTAAAAACCTCCACAGTTTGTGGAACCCTTAGGGTCTCTGGGAGGGCATTCCAGAGCCGTGGGGCGACTGCCTGAAAGGCCCTGTCTCCCATAGAGAAGAGTTTAGTCCTTGGTTGGTACAGTATGAAAGTACATGTCCAAAGAATCTGGTATTACCATAGAAAATGTCCCAAAAAAAACATTGTATTATGATGATACATGTCTAAAACATGGTATTACCATGGTAAATGTACAACAAATGGTTTTACCAGGGTACATGTCCCACAAAACACATGGTAATACCACAGTACGTCCAAAAAGATGGTATTACCAAGATACATGTCCAAAAAACATGGTATTACCATAGTAAAGGTCCCAAAAAACATGGTATTACCATGGTAAATGTAAAACAAATGGTTTTACCCTGGTACATGTCCCACAAAACATGGTATTATGATGGTACATGTAAAAAACACATGGTAATACCACAGTACGTCCAAAAAGATGGTATTACCATGGTGCATGTCCACAAAACATAGTATTATGACAGTACATGTCCAAAGAATCTGGTATTACCATAGTTAATGTCCTAAAAAACATGGTATTACCATGGTAAATTTAAAACAAATGGTTTTACCATGGTACATGTCCCACAAAACACATGATAATACCACAGTATGTCCAAAAAGATGCTATTTCCATGGTGCATGTCCACAAAACATGGTATTATGATAGTACATGTCCAAAAAAAATTGGTATTACCATAGTAAATCACCCACAAAACATGGTATTATGATGATAAATGTCTAAAACATGGTTTTACCATGGTACATGTCCCACAAAACACATGATAATACCACAGTAAGTCCAAAAAGATGGTTTTACCATGGTACATGTCCCACAAAACATGGTATTATGACAGTACATGTCCAAAGAACGTGGTATTACCATAGTAAATGTAAAACAAATGGTTTTACCATGGTACATGTCCCACAAAACATGGTATTATGATGGTACATGTAAACAAAAATGGTAATACCATGGTGCATGTCCAAAACACATGGTAATACCACAGTACGTCCAAAAAGATGGTATTACCATGGTGCATGTCCACAAAACATGGTATTATGACAGTACATGTCCAAAGAACGTGGTATTACCATAGTAAATGTACAACAAATGGTTTTACTAGGGTACATGTCCCACAAAACATGGTATTATGATGGTACATATCCCACAAAACACATGGTAATACCACAGTACGTCCAAAAAGATGGTATTATCAAGATACATGTCCAAAAAAATGGTATTACCATAGTAAAGGTCCCAAAAAACATGGTATTACCATGGTAAATGTAAAAAAATGGTTTTACCCTGGTACATGTCCCACAAAACATGGTATTATGATGGTACATGTAAAATAAAATTGGTATCACCATAGTAAATCACCCACAAAACATGGTATTATGATGATAAATGTGTAAAACATGGTTTTACCATGGTACATGTCCCACAAAACACATGATAATACCACAGTATGTCCAAAAAGATGGTTTTACCATGGTGCATGTCCACAAAACATGGTATTATGACAGTACATGTCCAAAGAATCTGGTATTACCATAGTTAATGTCCTAAAAAACATGGTATTACCATGGTAAATTTAAAACAAATGGTTTTACCATGGTACATGTCCCACAAAACACGGTATTATGATGGTACATGTAAAAAAAAAATGGTAATACTACAGTATGTCCAAAAAGATGGTATTACCATGATACATGTCCACAAAACATGGTATTATGATAGTACATGCCCAAAGAACGTGGTATTATCATAGTAAATATAAAACAAATGGTTTTACCATGGTACATGTCCCACAAAACATGGTATTGTGATGGTACAAATTGGTATTACCATTGTAAACATTGTATTATGAAGGTACATGTCCAAAACACATGGTAATACCACAGTATGTCCAAAAAGATGGTTTTACCATGGTGCATGTCCACAAAACATGGTATTATGATAGTACATGTCCAAAGAACGTGGTATTACCATAGTAAATGTAAAACAAATGGTTTTACCATGGTACATGTCCCACAAAACATGGTATTGTGATGGTACAATTGGTATTACCATTGTAAACATTGTATTACCATGGTACATGTCCACAAAACATGGTATATCACAGATGTCCATGGTACATGTCCCACAAAACATGGTATTGTGATGGTACATGTAAACAAAAATGGTATTACCATGGTACATGTCCACAAAACATGGTATTACGACAGTACATGTCCAAACAACGTGGTATTACCATAGTAAATGTAAAACAAATGGTTTTACCATGATACATGTCCACAAAACATGGTATTATGACAGTAAATGTCAAACAAATGGTTTTACCATGATACATGTCCACAAAACATGGTAATATGATGGTACATGTAAAAAAAAATGGTAATACCACAGTACGTACAAAAAGATGGTTTTACCATGATACATGCCCACAAAACATGGTATTATGACAGTAAATGTCCAAAAACATTTGGTATTGCCATAGTACATTTCCCACAAAACATGGTATTATGATGGTACAAATTGGTATTACCATGGTAAACATTGTATTATGGAGGTACATGTCCAAAAAATGGGTATTACTACCATGGTAAATCAATAACAAACATCTTGTTATTTTTAAACGTAGAGTCCAGCTATTGCTTTAATCTTTACTTAAAAACATTTAAAACCTTTTGTCATATTTCCATCTGTTGTGCTCTGTTAGAGACACATTTCTCGCTGGGAAAATCATCATGGCTTTTATATCATTCATTGAAGTCTTACACTTATAAATGTCCTTCAAACAAAATACTATTATGAACTTCAAAATACACATCAGTACACAACCTCACAGCCCGTGAAATCACTACAAACACTGAAGTCTTTTCATACTCTACTGGAAATCTCCCAAACGCAATCTGCATAATTGTTTGAAGCCGGCGTGTTGTTTATAAATCAGCAGGTCGCAAACGAGCGCCTGAAGACAGCAGTAACAGCAGCGGGAAATTACGAGGCCTGACGACTGAGAATAGTTGAGAAGTGGGCTGAGGACGCAAGTGATTAGCTAACAACCTCTGCATCATTAAACTTTCATCTTAAAGTAGATTTTCCGAATTATCAGTAATTAACAAGCGAGTTCTCCAACATAAATCCATATTAAGACTCTAGGCGGTACAAAAACATGTAGTGTGGACAGGTCAGATACGGTCATCGCTATACAAAAGGTAACAATAACATTGTATTGAAATTCATAAATGAGATGACAGCGGAAACATGGTTGGCCTTTTCACGTCTGGCCTTTCCCCAGATTTGATTGATGACTTTTGAATCTGTAACCACAAAAGCTGTTACGAATGCCTTATACCACCTTCTGGAAGCTCCCGAGAGGGTTTTACTAATATGTAGTGTTCCATATGGACGCAGACTTATCGATGAGCAGATTTATAATCCAAGGGCTTTGTGTACAACATAGCCAGAGATGAAAGTGCTGCTACACACCAGGTAAACAGCAGAGTCATTTAAGTTAGTTAACCAGCCAGAAGCCAGTGGTCCCAAACACACACACACACACACACACACACACACACCCAACTGCCCGCAGACCAGCAGAGAACAATAACACCAGAAAAATGACCAGCAAATAATGACTGCTCTTTGACAGGAAGATTTATCATGTTTAAACTATGTAGTTTTTCTTTTAAGGGGAGAAATGTGGCTTACATAAATTCAAACAATGATGTAATCAGATGTAACAAGTTCTGTGAAACTATTTACAGTTTGGCCAACTTGAACTAATCATGTAGATAGTATGGGGCATGAATATGGTAACACATCAGTACCACTGTATTTATCGAAGTAACATGTAATTACCGTGTTTCACTAGATGCACTACAGTGACACCATGTTGGTTGGACAGTTGTACCATAGTAATACCATGGCATGGTGCATGAATATGTTAAATGGATCATGTCATGACGAATCAAATTTTCCTTGATATTTTAACAGAGATCTTTCTACTATAAAAACATACTGTAAATGTCAGAACTCAAAACGTAATCCCCAATGCAATAAAAGTATTTCTATCGTGAAGACACGCAGGCTTGAGTGAGGTTTGAGATGCCATTTATTTGATAGATGTAAAATGGGAAGTAATGTCTCTCTCTTTGGCGTAGGCCCCGTCCGGCAGTCCGAGGTAGTTGTACCCGGAACCTTCATGTCCTGCCGGAGATAGGAGGCAGGGGCGAGGAGCCTACCACCCTGCGGGACAGGGCTCAACTGGTGGTGGTGGGGTGGAGGAGGTTGCAGTGTTAGCACACCGAAACAGCAATGTGATAGATTGTGAGCAGACTTATAAAGCATTGGCT
The DNA here is from genome assembly GCF_025860055.1 of Xyrauchen texanus. NCBI lineage: Eukaryota > Metazoa > Chordata > Actinopteri > Cypriniformes > Catostomidae > Xyrauchen > Xyrauchen texanus. Next base: position 2,060,876 of record NC_068295.1, read on the forward strand.
TACGTGCGATTGGCTAGGAGTTACCCAGCTAATGATGTGATGATGTACACCTGCTGGTCTTCCCGCTAGATCTACGCTCCACTTCCATTTATTGAAACCAAGCTGCAAAAACGCCTCGTTCCCTACTTCCGTGACTACCCTACGTCACTAGGAGTACAGCGAAAAACATCAACATCAACACCTACTTTTACATCAACACACCCTTGAGAGATAAGGACAAACAAGGCCTATTGTTGCCTCACTATTCCTGAACACCAAAGGGGACCCATCTGGACAATTTTCAATTATTTGTGTATTTAAACATGCACAGACAGGCATCTTTGACCACTTGATACATAGCTTGCACCACTTATAAAAGACGCTGTGTCAAGATACAACTCTGAAGAGGAGAAGCAATTTTCAAGCAACATTCAGCTGCTGCCTCTTGTGGTTTTGAGCACAGATGTGTTCTTTTGCCCTTCTGCCCTATATTTAATTAAGTGCTGGATGGACGTCATTGACCGTTTATATGCATTTCCGGCGATGGGCAATTCAGTGCAGAATGATACCGGAAACTGGATGTGTCTTCAGCGTATTTCAGCATGGATTACTTGTATTTTTCCGGTTCATAGCAATGTGGATTACTTATAAACCAGTCATAAAATGATTCAAGCTTTGCAAAGGAACTGTTATTGAAGGATGGGGCAGTTAAAAAAAACTTGGACGCAATGCAAAACATTAGGTAAAGAGTTCCATTCATGAATATTTCAAATGCCATGACTGGCATTGCACTCATATGGTGCTTACACTCTGTTTATACCAGGCACGTTGGCGCAACGCAATGGCGTGAGGCTGTCTACACCGGGCATGTCGACACGCACTTTCAAAACCATTTATTTGTGTTGTTGGCAGTAGTAGTGCCAGTGTGGAACGGGACATCTGTTTACATTGTCGGCACAACGTAATGCACGCAACAAACACTTCCATGGTAGACTGCGTCATTCATTATAATGGGTTCTATTGTTTTTGACGTGATGTGACTATCATGACCAGTATGAAATAAAACCCAAAAATAGTACATATAACATAGAATGGCATATGTACATGTGCGATTGGTAATATATGTGCATGGTAGGGGTATGTACAGTTATTGAAATAAATATGAGTGAATTTACACATATACAGAAGGAACATTACATATTTATACATTATTGCACTATGGGGGAGTCCTGAAGGTAGTTTTATTGTTCATGTGGAAAATGGCCTGAGGGTAAAAACTGTTCTTGTGCCTGGATGTCCTGTAGGGCTGGCCACAGGGCTACAGTTCAAAGAGGGAGTGGGCAGGGTGTGCGGGGTCCAGAGTGATTCTACCTGCACGCTTCCTCACTCTGGAGACGTGCAGGTCTTGGAGGGCACCAATAATCCTCTCAGCAGTCCTGACTGTCCGTTGTAGTTTCCTTCTGTCTGATTTGGTGGCTGAACCAAACCATAGAGTTATAGATGTACACAGGGCAGACTCAATAATGACTGAGTCAGCAGCTCCTGTGGCAGGTGAACTTCCCCAGCTGGTGAAGGAAGTACAACCTCTGCTGAGCCTTCACAATGGAGTCTATGTGGGTGTCCCACTTTAGGTCAAGTTTGTTGTGACCGCATCAGACAGTCAGCTGTACCATCGCGGATTAGGACAATGACCGTGGTGTAATCTGCGAACTTCAGGAGCTTAACAGAGGGGTCCTTTGCAGTGCAGTCATTCGTGTACAGGGAGAAGAGCAGTGGAGAGAGAGCAGATGCCTGTGGAGCACCAGTGTTAATAGTGAGGGTCTGGATGTGAGTCTCACGAGCTGCTAGCTGGACCACTGACAGAGTGTGGATGGTACAGAGAGCTGGGTCAGTTTGGTTGAGAGATGATGGGGCATTATGGTATTGAAGGTTGAACTTAAGTCCACAAATAGGATCCTTGCATATGTCCTAGGTCTGTTGAGGTTTTGCAGTATATAATGAAGTCCCATGTTGACAGCATCATCCACAGACCTGTTTACTTGGTGAGCAAACTGAAGGTGGTCTTGCAGGGGTCCAGTTATGTCTTTCAGGTAGTCCGAAACCAGTCTATCAAATGACTTCAAGATAACAGACGTGAGAGCGACAGGTCTGTAGTCATTAAGTCCTGTGAATTTGGGGGATTTTTTGATTCCGGACTGATGGTGGAGCATTTGAAGCAGCAGCGAACGTCACACTGCTCCAATGATCTATTGAAAATCTGTGTGGAGATGGGGGCCAGTTGGACAGCACAGACTTTCAGACAGGCAGGAAAAAACATCTAGGCTTGAAGATTTCCTAGTCTTTTGTTTCTGGAAGACCCAGCACACATCCTTCTCACAGATCATACGTGCAGATTGAGTAGCAGGAGGGGGAGGAGGAGGGGGGTTCCAGGAGGTGTTGGTGTGTGTGAAGTGAAGATCAGAGCAGGGTAGGGGTGTGAGACTGAGCGTTTCAACTTGCAGTAAAACACATTTAGTTCATCTGCCATTTGTTGATTCTCTACAGAGTGAGGGGGAGGTGTCATATACTTGGTAATGCTTTTCAGGCCTTTCCACACAGATGCAGGATCGTTGGCTGAAAAAAAAAATTTTTTTTAAGCTTTTCAGAGCAGCTTATTTTAGCCACTCTGATTTCTTAGTCAGTGTGTTTTTGGCCTGGTTGTACAATATTTTATCCCCACTCCTGTAAGCATCCTCTTTGGCATGACGAAGCTGTCTGAGTTTCCTGTAAACCATGGTTTATCATTATTGAATCATAAAAATAGCCTAGCAGGGATGCAGATATTCTCATAGGATCTGATATATGATGTCACAGTATCTGTGAGCTCATCCAGGTCTGTGGTTGAAACTTCAAAAACACTCCAATCAGTGCATTCAAAGCAGGCTTGTAGTCCCTACTACAGGCTTAGCCTATTTTAGTTTCTGCTTGAATGTCGGGAGAAGATGATCCAGACATTGATCAGAGAGTCCTAAAGATGCATGTGGGACTGAGTGATATGCATCCTTTAGTTAAGTTAAATCATTTTTATTTGTATAGTGCTTTTCACACCACACATGGTTTCAAAGTCTTAGACATCATTGTGTAGTTTGATTAAATATTATTGTAGCTGTGGTCCAGTATCTCTGGTGGGGCATGTGATGTGTTGTTTGTAGTTTGGTAGTTCAGGGTTTCGTCAGCTTTGTCCCAGAATAATGATAGAGAGTCCGGGTGTTGTTGCTCCATGTCTGTGATGTGATCAGCCAGCTGCTGCAGTGCTGTGTTCCCGCATGCTTGTGGTGTTATGTACATACTCACCAGAATAAACAAGGAAAACTCCCGCAGTGAGTAGAAAGGCTTACAGTTGATGAAGAGTGCTTCTAAATTAGGACAGCACATCTTCTTCAATGCTGTTACATCTGTGCACCAACTTTCGCTGGTGTAAATGCATGATCAACCATCTCTTGTTTTCCCCTGCAGATGTAGGGTGCTGTAACTCATAATGTTTTGGCTCAGTGGTGTATGTTATTTCTCATGCACTTTTTGGGTCTAAATAGTTGCACAACTTACATCATTTCAGTAGTATACCCAAATGACAATAGTCATATCATACAGTTCATGTGTTTAACCTGCTATAGTTTACTTTCATGTTGCTCCTGAGGCCCAGCAAACATTTATGTGTAGGACATTTGTTTTTGAAGTTTTTCTTAGCCCATACATGCTACAGTAGTAAATCTTGGGGTATTATCAGAGGACTCCCTGGGCTTTTCAGAGATACAAAATGTTTGAGAGTTTGACCATGACAACTTCCTCTACTTGCTCTATAAATATGGAGTGAAATGTATCACAGTAAAAATACTGTAATGAACTGGTCATGGAGAAGGTTTTAGGATCCATGTGCAGAAAGTTTATTAAAGATCACAAGCAAACAATCCAAATCAGAAGGCAAATAGAGGTAGTCGTTAAGCAGGCAGTATATTCTAAACGAACTAAACTAAACGAAGGTGTATCCAAAAGGCAATGGGCAATGGTCATAAAAAGAGAACAATCAGCAATGGCAATGGAAAAACGCTTGGTAAGGCAGTGTTAACTGGCAATACTTCACAAAGTCAAAATGGAGAAGCATGGCTATTTATATAGTAAAAACAGGAACGTCTGGAGTAGTGGTGGCGTAGTGGGCTAAAGCACATAACTGGTAATCAGAAGGTTGCTGGTTCTATCCCCACAGTCACCACCATTGTGTCCTTGAGTAAGACACTTAACTCCAGGTTACTCTGGGGGGATTGTCCCTGTAATAAGTGCACTGTAAGTCCCTTTGGATGAAAGTGTCTGCCAAATGCATAAATGTAATGTAATGTAAAGTCACCATAGAAAAAAAGGAATAGTGTCAGTATTCAGGAGAGGGCTCCCTCTTGTGGTTGGTAGTAGGGGTAACAACCTTGGATGTTACAAATACTATATGAATAAAATAGTATATGTCAGAATTTGCAAAGCTCTGTGAATTGTATTTATTTATTTTTTGTGGTGAGCATGAATGTAATGTAATGGTGATCGAGAGATGTGCCTCAAAAGACATATTCGATACATGGATTTCAACAGGCTTTTTCAATAAAATAATATACAACATTTTAACCAAGCACATGTTGCTTTTATTCAGCAAATGCTCATTTTAAAATATCAGTAACAATATAATCATTACTGTCACTTTTACTTTATTAAAATAAGCTGTTATTTATCCCAACATAAGAGTCAGTTTTCGTGCCATTTTAAATAGATCGATATAAACATTGAAACCAATTTTTTTCACAAATAACCACTAGATGGTGCCATACACTGATCAGCCAAAACATTAAAACCACTGAGAGGTGAAGTGAATAACACTGATTATATCATTACAATGGCACCTGTCAAAGGGTGGGATATATTAGGCAGCATGTGAACAGTCAGTTCTTGAAAAATGGGCAAGCGTAAGGATCTGAGCGACTTTGACAAGGGCCAAATTGTGATGTCTAGACGACTGGGTCAGAGCATCTCCAAAACGGCAGGTCTTGTGGGGTGTCCCTGGTATGCACTGGTTAGTATCTAGCAAAAGTAGTCCAAGGAAGAACAACCGGTGAAGCGGCGACAGGGTCATGGGTGCCCAATGGTCACTGATGTGTGTGGGGAGCAAAGGCTAGCCCATCTGGACCAATCCCAAAGAAGTGCTACTGAAGCACAAATTACTGAAAAACATAATGCTGGTCATGATAGAAAGGTGTCACAACACACAGTGCATCGCAGCTTGCTGCATACAGGGCTGCATAGCCGCAGACTGGTCAGAGTGCCCATGCTGACCCCTGTCCACCACCGAATGTGCCTACAATGGGCACAAGAGCATCAGAACTGGACCATGGAGCAATGGAAGAAGGTGGCCTGGTCTGATGAATCATGTTTTCTTTTAGATCATGTGGACGGCCGGGTGCGTGTGCATTGTTTACCTGGGGAAGAGAGTTGGCAGCAGGATGCACTATGGGATGAAGGCAGGCCGGCGGAGGCAGTGTGGGTCCTGGCATTCATGTGGATGTTACTTTGACACGTAGCACCTACATAAAGATTTTTGCAGACGAGGTACACCCTTTTCATAGCAACGGTATACCTGATGGCAGTGGTCTTTCAGAAGGATTATGCGCCCTGCCACACTGCAAACATTGTTCAGGAATGGTTTGAGGAACATGATGAAGAATTCAAGGTGGTCTCCAAATTCCCCATCTATGGGATGGGCTGGACCAACAAGTCTGATCAATTGAGGCCCCACCTCGCAACTTACAATACTTAGAGGATTTAATGTTGTGGCTGATTAGTGTAAACTTACATACCACAGGTTGTTCGGCTCGTCAGCTTGAACCGAGAGTGAAACATGAGAAGTCAAATGTTGTGTATCATATCTGATACACGCTTAAATATTTCGTTGTGTGCACGGCTTGTGCAACTGGCCCCTGTAGTATAAAGGAGAGTATTAACCTGCAGTCTGCATCCGGTTCAGTTTGATCATGGGCTCAGTCAAGACATCTTCAAATGTGCGAAGTCCTCTACAGTACCAGTTCTCTGCTGTTTTAGGTCCAACACCAAAGACACTGCTGAACAACTGGCATACAAACACAAAGACACATTAAGTAACAATCATTGTTCATATATGTTTGCTAAGTGTTAAAAAGGCTTAAAGTAAAATTGATTTTGATCGCTGTACCTTCATTGTTCTATACCTCTCATCCCTTAGTATCTCTTGAGCTTTGAGCGATGCTCCACATTCAAAGATCTCCTATGAAAATAAAGACATGGAAATGTGGTTTGTTATAATTCACTGAAATGCAGTTCATCACATCGGTGAGCTGTCGTGATTTAACACCGCATCTGTGAGACTACACGCACACATCGTTCTCGTTAATCACCTTAATAACTCTAATGAAACGCTGTCTTGTGTAGGTACTTTGTGCAATCTCAAAACCACTTTATAATTTATTTGTCTGGGTGGGTTTGTTTTTCAGTGTCAATAATAATTATAGACATTCCTGTCAATTACAGTTCCCATTGTTGAAAGGAATAGTTCATGCAAAAATGGAAATTCCGTCATCATTTACTCATCGTCATGCCATTCCAAACCTGTATGACTTTCTTTATATTCAAACTTGGCATATATACAATTGCCGTGTTGATATTGGTTTTAAGATACTGTATGCGAAAACCAATGCCGCTTGGTATCATTAATGTCAAGCCTGACGTGCAGTTTGAAGTTTAAATTTAGCTTAAATTGGTCTGTTCCTCACACACAGCTATAATGTGACTTTAAAAGACTTTTTGACAACTAATTGATAAAAACTGTAATAAACAATAAGACATTTTGTTACTTTTGTTAACAATGCTACAGCCAGTATATTCTACTTTGAAGTTTCCATTCCGGGCCGGAATGTCTGTTTATGTTTTGGCCTGTTTGATCCCGCCCACTGCACACTCACCAATAGTATTTCGACACTGCCGGGTTGCCAGATTGTAACAAGTTTGCAGGCAAACAACACTGATTGCTGCAGCCATGGAAGCCAGCAAACGAACTGGAACAGAGATAACAGATCCCATCCAACATAAAAAGCCTCGCCATCCATCTAAAAACCACCATGACCAGAGGTGTAGTAAAACAAGGATAAATATTGGAAATGCCTTTAAGCTTACAAGCCCAGAAATCCTTTAAAATGGATGCTGAGATGGCTAATTTGCATCTCAACATTCTGGCAACCCGCATGAGCTTTGAGTCTGGGGCGGCGCGGCGCAGACAACTCTCCAATATTTTGAATTTTTTAAATAATGCACACATTTTAGCGGATAAAATTATGTATGTGCTTCTTTAAAATTATAAGCTTCACATTTCTGCCTTTAAACCCTCCAAAAATTGGCCCCATTCACTTCCATTGTAAGTGTCTCACTGAAACACCGATTTCTGCTTTTGTGGTAGTCGACTTTATGCTACAAATGCTGTCGATTAAGCTTCACTTGTATTGATCCCGGAATATTCCTTTAAAGGAATTCACCAAGTGAGCAAGCACTCAGGTTATTTTATTTTTATATGCAATTTATATTGTAACATTTAGATTTTAAAACTTTTTTCATACACATTGTATAGCATACAATCTAGGGATGTACCGATATGCACATTTACCGATACCATACCGATTTTAACAACGAAAAAAAACCTTTTGACCGATATCGATGTCGAGACCGATATTTTGCCACTTACCTTATTTTCTCATCAGATCGCTGTTTTGCTCAGGAATGAAAGGTAAACATTTCGTTTTTTTCAGTTTAAAACAATAAAACTCACATTTGACTTAGTTTGTACTGAATATAATAGAACATCACAAATTCATATCATGCATATGTTGGGCAATGCCACAGAAATGTCAATCACATCATGAAAAAAATAAAAAGTTACCAAAGGAACAAAACGCCCTTCTAATTTCTATAGTGGTGTAATGGATAATGGAAAATGCAGTACAGAGCGCTAGAGGGCGCCGCCTGCTTACACAATGCTGACTGAAGTGCTGATTAAAGTCTATTTTTAAACGCAGACTTTCAAGCTTTTGTAATCGCGCAAGACCATATTGTGATTTCAATCTTAACTCGATCAATCGTGCAGCCTTTAATAGATACCATACAAATGTCTCAGAAGTCAGAGTTAGCTGTTTTGGATGGTTTTACCTCATCATGTTTAGGTAAGTGCCGCTTTCACATGTGTCACATAACGGCATTTTTTCCTCATTAATGTGAAAACGGGAAAGAATAAATATGAAATATTACATGTTCTTGGACATGCCAAACCTTCTACATTGTGTGCCGGTCATCAGTGTTAATTTGAAAGAGTTTTTAGAAAGTGTGATGATAATTAATTATAATTGAACCTTCAGTTTTTCATATCGCCGTTTTCATGCTTTAAACCGATTTGCCGATGGTTTTAATTCGGTCAATAACTGGCCAATAAATATCAGTGCATCTCAAATAAAATCATTTATATTTTTTTAATAAAATAGAGAAAATAATTGCTTATTTTAGACAATTAATAAAAACTAAAACAATCGAAGATGAATTGATTATCAAAATAGTCGTTATTTGCCGCAATAAAAAAAATCTTCTTCTACAGTCATATGATGGTGGTGGTGGTGTGGTGGGCTAAAGCACATAACTGGTAATCAGAAGGTTGCTGGTTCAATCCCCACAGACACCACCATTGTGTCCTTGAGTAAGACACTTAACTCCAGGTTGCTCCGGGGGGATTGTCCCTGTAATAAGTGCACTGTATAATACATTGGTACTCAGAAGGTCACTGGTTCGAGCCCCACAGTCACCACCATTGTGTCCTTGAGTAAGACACTTAACTCCAGGTTGCTCCGGGGGGATTGTCCCTGTAATAAGGGCACTGTAAGTCACTTTGGATAAAAGCGTCTGCCAAATGCATAAAAAAAATAGTTTTTTTGGAGCTCGAAAGACGATCGGCATGAGGGTGAGTAGATGACAAAATAATTTTCATTTCTATTGTTGTTTAAGCTGTTAGTGAACAATAAACACAATTGAATATCATCAAAGAAACTCTTAGCACTAATTACAAGCTATATAGATGGATTAAGGGGGGGGGGGGTTAGGGAAACTATAAGTGAAGTTTGAGTCATAAAGTGATTTGATTAGATTTTTTTAAAATCCTACAACATTCATCATGTAGTAAAATGGTGTATTTGTCAACCATCACTCAGTCATTGAAAGCTGATTTGTCTTTAATATTCAAAAGAACATAATGTTACACATTCACAAACACATCAGATGGATATTATTTAGGCACTTTTGCATTAAACTCACAATTCTTGAAGCATTTCAATATTTCAGCAACAGTTCAAATCTGTGCAAATCAATTCAGAATCATTTGAGAAGGTATCGCTTTACCAGCTCTTTCAACCAAGCTAAACCTTTTCCCCACTTTGGTGAAAACTTTGGTGTATGTTTTCCCGTGGGCTCGAGCAACAACAATGTGAAGGTGTATTAGAACCACAGCAGGAGAGTCTGAGAGAGCGATGATATGGATATGTTGTCGGGCTGATACAACACCTCTATGATGGCCTTGCTGTGTTCTCCCAGGCCAGGCAGGTGTTGCGTGTCCTCTGTGCGTTTCAGGGCGACGGGGAGACTCTTGAGCACGGACGCCGCTCTGCGGAACGCCAGACACGATCCCTGATTCCCACTGAACTCTGAGCTCTCCGCTATCACCTCCAGCGCGTCCTGCGGCACAGAGACGGTGCAGAAGGGAGTGAGCAGAAACACGGCCGACAGCCAGAGATGGAGTGTGAAAAACAGATGAAAAATATGAACAAAGAGAAATTAAAAAGGTCAAATAAAAGAGGCAGAGAGAGGCACGGGTGGAGAAAAACAAACAACATAATGTGATAGGGTCATTCCTACCATGACCCTACCAAATAATTGGTCATCACCCTGCTAAAAAATATCTTCAAGCAGCCTAAGCTGGTTTTCTGGTTTTAGCTGGTTTAACCTCCTGAGACCCGAGCATATCCGCTGTGTGCATTTTACATCCCCTTTTTGATTTTTAACTAGAACCACCTTTTTTTTAGACCAAATAGTGTTCAAAAATGTATGTCCTCATATGTGGACAGCGGGACTACATTGTGAAATTTTTTATAATATCAAGCTATAGAAAGTCTGTTGTTTTTTTTCATCAAATTGTTCATTATGTTTGCAGGAGTGTTGATTAGTCATGTTATAGACATCACATCAGTAATTAGCATAATTAATTCAGATTGAAAGTAATGTCCAGCTTCATCCAATCACTGTCAACCATGTTAAAATGAAATGATCCATTATAAATGTTGAATCTATGTACTGATGATCATCGTCCCATGTGTGTCAAACATGTTGAGTGATCCAAACATCATCTGCAGCCTGAAACTGAACTTTTGATCAGATTTTAGGAGTGAACACGCTTAACTGCATAGAGAGCTATAGGATGCTCCCTTGCTCCCTATTTAGTGCACAACTTAACCTCCAGTGTGCTGTCTGTCTGCACTGATCTCAGAACAGTTATATGAGAGCTATAGGATGCTCCCTTGCTCCCTATTTAGTGCATGACTTAACCTCCAGTGTGCTGTCTGTCTGCACTGGTCTCAGAACAGTTATAGGAGAGCTATAGGATGCTCCCTTGCTCCCTATTTAGTGCATGACTTAACCTCCAGTGTGCTGTCTGTCTGCACTGGTCTCAGAACAGTTATAGGAGAGCTATAGGATGCTCCCTTGCTCCCTATTTAGTGCATGACTTAACCTCCAGTGTGCTGTCTGTCTGCACTGGTCTCAGAACAGTTATAGGAGAGCTATAGGATGCTCCCTTGCTCCCTATTTAGTGCATGACTTAACCTCCAGTGTGCTGTCTGTCTGCACTGGTCTCAGAACAGTTATAGGAGAGCTATAGGATGCTCCCTTGCTCCCTATTTAGTGCATGACTTAACCTCCAGTGTGCTGTCTGTCTGCACTGGTCTCAGAACAGTTATAGGAGAGCTATAGGATGCTCCCTTGCTCCCTATTTAGTGCATGACTTAACCTCCAGTGTGCTGTCTGTCTGCACTGATCTCAGAACAGTTATAGGAGAGCTATAGGATGCTCCCTTGCTCCCTATTTAGTGCATGACTTAACCTCCAGTGTGCTGTCTGTCTGCACTGGTCTCAGAACAGTTATAGGAGAGCTATAGGAGAGCTATAGGATGCTCCCTTGCTCCCTATTTAGTGCATGACTTAACCTCCAGTGTGCTGTCTGTCTGCACTGGTCTCAGAACAGTTATAGGAGAGAGATAGGATGCTCCCTATTTAGTGCATGACTTAACCTCCAGTATGCTGTCTGTCTGCACTGGTCTCAGAACAGTTATAGGACAGCTATAGGATGCTCCCTTGCTCCCTATTTAGTGCATGACTTAACCTCCAGTGTGCTGTCTGTCTGTACTGATCTCAGAACAGTTTGAAATGCTCCTTATTTTCATCCTAACTCCATATAAAGCCTCTGAAAGACACATTTTCCCATTTTTAGATGCATCCATTAATTCTCAATGTGATGATGCACAGTAAAAATAAGACAACAAGCATACAGTCCACATTTGTGTACATTGTGTTTATCAGCGTGCCGTTTAACGATAAATTGCTCAAATTTAAAAAATGGCATATCGGATGAAACTAGAGACTCTAATCTTTTGACTCAAACAGGTTTCAATGTAAACACTTAATGAGGTTTCTTCCAGATGTAGTTTTGTTGGTGCTTCAACCAAAGACACTAAGACAAACTCCGCTGTGATCAGCGCCATTTTGTTTTGTCATATGAGTCCGTGAGTCGAAATTTTAACCCTTTACTGACAGCACAGAATCTCCTGAACTGAGATCAGTAGTTTTAAATGAAATGAAATTATGCGTTGCGTATAGCGAAGCCAAAACACAACGTCCACTTGTGTGGACGTGGGGTCGAAAAAGGTTAATTTCAAAAGACAGTTAAAAATATTTAAATAATGCAACATTGATATAAGCTGACTGTCCTTTGGGGGGTTTTTTTAATGGCAATTCCACGTCCCAGGGGTTGTTTTTAATTAAAACGAACAATATTTACTTTGGGTACTTTCAAATTCTTGTCCCAGACCCAGACTTTCAATATTAAACTATAAAAATCAATTATAAAAGCACAAATTATGACATGGTTAAAACTATGATCATCTAAATGATTTCTATAAAATGTTCCAAAATAACAGTTGTTGCATCATTTTCACCACACCAAACCATATTGCCCCTAATAAAGTTGGTTCAAAAGTTAGTGTACTTGTTAACCAAGTGCACAAAAGTGTTGGTGAAGAGACAAAATACGAGATAAAAACAAAGGAAATATCACTTTCTATAGAAAGTCTTTCTAGCAATACTTATGTAAGTGTGGCAGGGCGGGCCGGGTCGTGATCCTACACACCCGGTCCCGTATTAGGCTAATTAAGCCTCTGTGAGGGATAAAGGTCGACTGCAGAGGATCGTGCGGGAGAGAGAGATCGTTTACGGACAGGTCCGTCATGTGTGTGTTTGTGTCTTCTTTTAAGTTTATCATTAAACTGTTATTTATATTGAAAAGCCGGTTCTCGACTCCTCCTTTGCATTGATTCCTTTACACTGGTGCCGAAGCACGGGAAGGAGGAGGGATACGCCGTAGTAGAGTTCTCGCCACTACCGTCCACCCCAATGGAGCAACCGCGGCCATCTGCCGGGGGACGAGGAGCCCAGCCGACTGAATGAGGACGATTGCCGCCGACCGCAAGGGGAGAAGGGGCTCCTAACTGACCACCTGGAGCAGTCAGGGCCGCTGCCAGGGGCAGAGGAGTTCCCTACCAGCCGCTGAAACACAGCGGGGTTTAAGACCGCCGACCGCGAGCGGAGAGGGGCTCACTGCCGACCGCCTGGAGCGAGAGAACTGCTGCCAGGGGCGTGGGAGACCCCTTCTGTTCCCCGAGAATGCGGCGGGGCATTCCGTCCGCCAGGGGCTGGAGGACTGCCTCTGATCCACCCGGAGATAGTCCGATAGGGGGTGGAAAAGTGGCCGAGGATCAAGCTGCGGCGTATCGGAGAACTGGCGAGTAAGAGGTTTTTTTTTTTCATCTCTCTCTCTCACTGCCGCGCTGCATTGGCCTTTTCCCTCTTTTAAGTTTTACAGTGTTTTTGGGAGGGTACTACACTGTTACAGGAAGTACCCCCCCATTTTAATTATTTCTGTTTCCCTCCCCTTGTCCCCTCCCTCGTCCAGGTAGATGGGGATGACCTGCCGGCAGACTAGACGTAAAGCACGCCCTCCCCCAGGAAAAGGGGGTGTACATCAGACCGGGGGCTCCCCAGCCTGAGAGAACGAGGGAGGAATGTGGCAGGGCGGAGGGCGGGGCCGGGTCGTGATCCTACACACCCGGTCCCGTATTAGGCTAATTATGCCTCCGTGAGGGATAAAGGTCGACTGCAGAGGATCGTGCGGGAGAGAGAGATCGTTTACGGACATGTCCGTCATGTGTGTGTGTTTGTGTCTTCTTTTAAGTTTACGTTAAACTATTATTTATATTGAAAAGCCGGTTCTCGCCTCCTCCTTTGCAGTAAGTTACAGAGTTGAAAAGGAAGTGCCACAGGAATGACGTGACAATGAGAAAAAATAGAGATGCGTGTCTGGTAAACTTTTGAACTCTTGATGTGTGCACTGACCGATGATGTCCGTCAGCCATCACAAGCACACAGTCTCTCTCGCTCTCTGTTTCCCTCTCTCACTCTACACTTTTGTGCCAGGGCATCTTCCAGGTGACCTCACAGCGACATGCGGGTGTGACAGGTAGAGAGGAACCTGTCATTTTCCACTTCTTCACAAACCGTTTCCCTGAGGGTCGCTGGCACTTGCATATGCGAGCACACAAGTTCACACACTCCAACAGCATGATGTTATTAACAAAATGTACAAAAGAATGAGAAACAATTCTCTGATAACCTTTCATTGCTCATTTTTCAGCACTTTGAAGTACTTCGAAGTTTAAAAGAGGTCTATAATACTTGGACAGAACTATCCGTTCACATATGAACTTATATATGACATACCATTATTTAGAGTCTGTGATTATCTTTCAATGGAGTCCACACACAAGATAATCAGATGTATAGATCATTAGATAATCCACATGAAGCACAATGTTACATATGACCACCAGGAGATGGCGCCAAATACACGACACAGACTCAATGATGACTCAAATGACACAGAATGAAACTCATTCTGTGAAATCTCATGACTAAAATCATGTCTGCATGCTATGCAAACCTTTAGTCATTGTTGTGTTTGCATGTGTAATTAGTTCTTATGTACAATTATTATCTTTTATTTGTTTGGAGATGTTTTTGGACACTATGATTAATAATATTTGTAATGTTATAACTTTTGATTGCTTTGTCGTATCAACACAACATTATTCTAACATATAGTTGACATGATTGGAAACAAAACAAAAGTGTTTTTTCGGAGCCACTTTATTTACACCCAGAGATATATAAAGACAAATCAGAAAAAGGGGCAACCTTTGACTAAATGTTTTTTTTTTATTATTTAAAAAGTTTTCTTTACAATGATTCTAAACACTTAAAATTACTTGTTTTTTGTTTGTTTGTTTGTTTGTTTTTTAGTTATAAGCCTTTCATTTTGGGTATGTCACTGAAACAAGAAATCTTTAAATGCACCTTCAGAGCTTAAAGGTCTAAATCATTCTTACCATAATGCCAAATTTCACATTATTCCATATTTCAGTCTGATATGTTGGTGAACAATATTATTATTATTATTATTATTATTATTATTATTATTATTATTATTATAAACTTTCCTCAAGAAACTCAAGATCTTCCCAAAGCAATGCAACAACAACAAAAATGATGCAAAAGTAAAAATATTTCAAATAAACTCTTCTTACAGAAAATAAACATGAGCCAATGAAATGCAGTTGTTTTAGCACATCCCAAATAAGCTGGGGTCAGAGTTAGTCATGAAACAGCACCCCTGGAGCAGATAGGGTCTGGAGCAGATAAGGGCCTTGCTCAAGGGCCCAACAGTGGTATCTTGGCAGTGCTTGTGCTTGAACCACTGACCTTTCGGTTAGTAAACCAGAATCTTAACCACTGAGCCACCACTAGCACAGCCAGCCAACATTTACTGAAACAGGTATCACAACACAGGGCTGGTATTTTAGAGCTCTTTCGACTTTAATAATGAAAGTGACGTTGATGAGTTTGCAGGTTAGTGTATGAAACTGGTTTAACGGTGCAAACTGAACGATTAAAAATTATGCCATTTTTCTGTATGTATCCTTGAAGAGGTTTCGTTCAAACTACAAAAATACATACTTGTAACTGAAAATATAATGTGTAGGCTATATGAAATATGCATATACACAAATCATCCACTGATGGCTAGAGTAAATCCTCTTTCCCCATTGATAATGATTTGCGTCAAATTTAATAGAAAACTATGCGAGTTGAGCTCCATGGCACTTCAGAATTTGGAGCAGCTTCGAGAGACAGTGAGCCAGAGGTGTGTGCGTACATACTTTCGAATTTTAGAACGTGCCATGTCATCTGTCGGATGCGTCCGGTGTGCAACACCCTTTAATTTACCCTGCCACTTACGCTTTACCAAAGTTGTGTTAAAAAATATGTTTGTATAGACAGACTAGTGTGCAAAGGGTTGTCCTATTTATATCTGAAAAACACCTGATATATATCGATAATCAGAAAAATCATCCGAGTATTTGTGACGCTCTTGTTCTACCCGCTCCATACGGGACTCCTCAAACCTAGGTCTCCGGCGTGGGAGGCGGGTGTGCTAACAAGGAGGCTAAAGGCTACAGCCTCTAGTGTCAGTTGCTAGTGCACCTCTTGAGGTCAGGAGAGTGAGGTTTACACACTGCACAGCTATCTACCAGCTGGCTCCCGTTACACTCACCCCCCTAAACCTCACTCCCATCCGGGTCATGGCACCAATGTAACCTTCTCGCCTCCGCTCCAAACGGGACTTGAACGGGACCAGCTGGCTCCCATTACATATTGATGCGTGAAAAAGGTACCAATTCCACGCCTAGAGGAGGTCAAACAAATTGCTTGTATTATGAGTTAATATCAAGAGGATATAGCTCAGTGGTAGAGCGCAAGCTTTGCATGTGTGAAGTCCTGGGTTCAATCCCCAGCTTCTTCAAGGGAAACATATTGTTACAAGCCAAAAGATGCTCAAGCTGTTCTGTCCCATCTAGTGCTGGTGTGTGAGTTGAGCTCGATTTGGAGTGCCATTTAAGGGAACTTGTGGCTCAGTGGTTGAGGCTCTGGGTTACTGACCAGAAGGTCAGGTGTTCAAACCCCAGCACGGCCACTGTTGGACCCTTAAGCAAGGACCTTGACCCTATCTGCTCCAGGGGTGCCATATTAGATTAGATTAAACTTTATTGTCATTGTGCAGAATACAAGTACAAAGACAACAAAATGCAGTAGGAAAATTATTGAGGATAGTTTATAATAATAATAATAATAATAATAATATTGTTCACCAACATATCAGACTGAAATATGGAATAATGTGAAATTTGGCATTATGGTAAGAATGATTTAGACCTTTAAGCTCTGAAGGTGCATTTAAAGATTTCTTGTTTCAGTGACATACCCAAAATGAAAGGCTTATAACTAAAAAACAAACAAACAAACAAAAATACAAGTAATTTTAAGTGTTTAGTATCATTGTAAAGAAAACTTTTAAATGTAAAAAAAATAAAATGTAGTCAAAAAGTTGCCCCCCCCCCACCCCTTATTTTTCTGATTTGACATTATTTATCTCTGGGTGCAAATAAAGTGGCTCCGAAATCTGCTTTTGTTTTGTTTCCAATCATGTCAACTGTATCTGAGAAAAATGTTGTGTTGATACGACAAATCAATCATAAGTTATAACAAATATTATTTATCATAGTGTACAAAAACATCTCCAAACAAATAATAATTCATAATAAATTTTACATAAGAACTAATTACACATGCAAACACAACAATGACTAAAGGTTTGTACAGCATGCAGATGTAACGGGAGCCAGCTGGTAGATAGCTGTGCAGTGTGTAAACCGCATGACCTTAAGAGGTGCACTAGCGACTGACACTAGAGGCTGTAGCCTTTAGCCTACTTGTTAGCGCACCCTCCTCCTACACCGGACATGCTAGTTCGAGTCCCGTTCAAAGCAGGGCGACCAGGCCTGGTTACACCGACATGATTTTAGTCAAGAGATTTCACAGAATAAGTTTCATTCTGTGTCATTTGAGTCATCATTGAGTCTGTGTCGTGTATTTGGCGCCATCTCCTGGTGGCAATATGTAACATTGTGCTTCATGTGGATTATCTAATGATCTATACATCTGATTATCTTGTGTGTGGACTCGTTTGAAGGATAATCACCTGTCTGTACCCAGCTAAGCTGGGATATATATGTGAAAACAAATAAATGTCACTTTATATATGCAAACATGTATGTATAATGTGTGACCAAAATAATTGTCGACAAAAATTTCCGTTGTCGAATAGACGTTTGATCTCATTTAAAGTAACAAACAATTTCACATACATTTTTACTCTCTCTTTCTTTGCTCAAGAACTACTAAGACACATAAAATAAATGTTTTACCTAATGATTTTTTTTACCTTGCGGTTCAGGGCTTCCGTACTGTTAAAGCTATCAGTCTGCGTTATTTCGAATTACTCAGCAAGAAATTCCTGGCAAAATCCACCAATCAGAGAATCGCTGCAAGTAAAGTGCGCCAAAAGAGCTTTGCATCTCCAGCAACTCCCATGATGCACTGTGAATGACACGACCGAGTCACTCTCAAACTACTTATATGTTTGTAAATATCTGAACATTTTGCAACATTATACATGTTTATATAATTATGACAACTTTAAATCAACAGTTTTATATTTTCAATCGTTTTTAATTTGATTACGTCATTCGCAATGCATCATGGGATTGTACTTCATTCCCTCGTTAACGACGTTAAGTACACAGTCTTGTACCTCCGTTTTTTTTGTCAGAATCATTTGCTTAAAATCAAAGTTGGTAAAGTTGTGATTCACCTCGGAGCTGGTTAGCTTGGTTCATGGCGCGCAACTCTTTCATGAAGGATTTTATGAAATCGCTAAAATTTACGTTGTCGAATAGTCGTTGATCTCATTTAAAGTAACACGAGATCATATGAAAATCTAATGATGACGCGCGAGAGGAGCACAGCAGCTAAACACACATCCAACCTGCATGTCAGAGCATCTAAAAAGCAAACAACCTGGCATTATATATTTATATAAACATTTCTCTGTGCGGTCAGCGCCACGTCTATTAGTCACGTGAAGGGGGAGAGATTGAAACTGCACCCGACTGAAGCACCCTCTGGCACGGGACACCCGTCGCTCATTTGCGTTTGCTGTAGCTAGAATAATAACATGATGGATTGCGACATATTGAATCATAATATACTGTAACCTATGTGTCACGTGTGTATCTTATTGTGAGTAAATTGGCGATACGCAGCTCTTTAAAGAAGATAAAGTTTGTTTTTGTGAGTTAAAGATGGATCGAAGTGAAAATAAAGGTGAGAGAGTCTTAGCCCCATTATACACTCAAAAATGTTGCCCCAAGAATGGTGTAGATCAGACATCTACCTGCAGGGACTAACTGGACTAGTCAGCCAAACCCTGACAAACTGATCAACTTCCTGATTCCTGTCTACTTCCCTGCTGCAGGGACGGACTTTAATTGGTTTCCAGGTCACGGCTCAAGGACAGAGGTGCGAGAATGCCCAATTAAGTAAATGAGAAGAGGAGATTCAGTGTATACTGTGAGCCACCAAATACAGATGCTAACGGATAAGAATTCAGACACACACTTTGTTTTCATGACAAGCATGTGTGCAAACATATTTAAAAGAGCTCTCAACCGTGACATACACAACACCCTTGACACTCTACACACACACACACACACACACACACACACATGGCTCTTTCTGCAGAACTGGTTAATGAGCGCAGCGGTTTGGTAACGATGAGGTCACGGGTCAAGTCCTGCACTGCAGTAAGTGTATGTGTTTAAGATGAGGTAGATATCCTGCCGTGTGATTACTGCACAAGTGTGTGTATGTGTGTGTGTCGGGGGGGGGGGTTGAGTTGGACTACAATCCAATGATCACGTCATTGGATTGTAGTTAATTCCTTCGTTAATGACGTTAAGTACACAGTCTTGTACATAGAGTTTTTTGGTCTGATTTTCAAATACGTTTTTGCTTAAAATCAAAGTTTGTAAAGTTGTGATCCATCTCGGAGCTGGTCGTTTCGGGTCATGGCGCGCAACTCTTTCATGAAGAATTTTATGAAATCACGATTGGAAAAAATGAATGTGGAAAATACTTAAAAATCCTTCATAAAAGAGAGACCAAACCAACATGCTCCGAGCTGAATCACAACATGTACTGCACGTTATCCCGCGTATTACATGGCCATTAAATAAATAAATGTACATGAAACAACGATTCGCTTTGAAATACATTTGTATTTGAATTACAGTATGTAATTATGCAAGAAAAAAATAAATCGCTGAACAGCCAAATCCAGCTAGTGACCGTCTGACTGCCCATTATCCTGCTTAAAACATGACTACTTTCCAAATAAATCAATAAATTGACATGAAACATTGATTTGCATTGAAATTATTTTATTAGCGTACTTTTTACAGATTACGTAGTGTTACGAGACGCAGGGAAGATGACTCGATCAACGGTCTGATATGACTTAATCGCCGAAAGTGCGGTTGTTATTCACAAATATCAGAATGCTACATAACGTCATTGACCAATCAAAATCGAGTATGTAATAATGTGGATTGATGGCTTCAACAGAAGCATGTACCATTGATTAACAACCTCGGAGATCATGATAAGTCACTCTTTAAAGTTCTCGTTTTCTATGTAAAAAAAAAAAAACTTGATTTTGACTTCTGGAACCAGACTGTTGTGAAAATAATGACAAACTTCAATAAAAGGCTTCCAAACACTTTCATCTATGTGGTGGCGATCTCTTTGCACATCTTGTGCATGATAACACAACACTTTAATGCTTTTCCATGTGTGTTTGCTTTCATTACGGATTGCTCTGGATCTGCCGTGCACCGGCCACCACGTCCATAGGTCTGGATGATGAAGAACGGGGTGTTGCCCATAGGGTTGTTAGATCGATTGATTCATCCGGGCAGGAAAGAGACCATCTAATGGCTGCTGTTAGTGCAGCTGTGACACCAGAGTCCGAGAGATGAAAACAAACAACGTGCGATGGAGCGTGTTTCTGCTCGTTATGGTGTATTTACACCCTCTGCATTAAAACAGATGGTATATATGCAAAATAATGTGGTTTTCTCTCATGTCAATCAATGCTGCTATATGTCAGTATTTTGAGTGATGTGACGGCTCAGTAAAGATGAAAACAACGTGAAAATTAGAGACAAAAGGTGAAGAGATAGGGCAGAATGAAGGTTTCCTTTCGCAGTCATGTATTTGCATTGCAGGTGCATTTCCTCTCCTGCGACAGAGCAATCACGATTTCATTTTCCATTAAAACATTTTACTTTCCAGTGAGATACTGAGGAGATTTTAATCAGACTACATAGTTACGCTTCGCCAGTCTTGGGTATTTTCCTCTTTCATCATAATTGATTTATTAATTTTGCAGATGACACGACGTGAGGTCCGCACAAGAGTCATATCTACAACAAAGTGTGTTTTCACACTGGTTTTCCTCTTGATTCATGTTTAATTAATTACAGTATCGGAACATCAGATGTAACTATTTAGGTAAAGTTTGTCAAGACAAATTATGATGTCGGTTTGGCAATGCTTTGTCTGACAGTTTTACTAAATAATTAAATTAGTTTGAAGGTTATGGGCGGACTGAAGGACAGACAGATTTGAGTGAGGATGAGAAAAGAAAGAAAAAAGAAAGTAAGAAAAAGAAAGAACGAAGAAAAGAGAAAGAAAGAAATAACACAGAAAGTAAGAAAAAAATAAAGAAAGAACAAATAAAAAAAAAGAAAGAACACAGAAGGAAAAACAACATAAAAAAAAGAAAGTAACAAAAAACAAAACAAAGAATAAAAAGAAAGAACATAGAAAGTAAGAAAAAGGAAATAAAATAAAAAGAAAACAAAACAAAAAGGAAACAAAGAAAGAACAAAAGAAGATAGTAAGAAAAAACTACAGAAAGAAAGAAAAAAGGAAAGAAAACAAAAAAGAAAGAAAACAAAAAGGAAAGAAAACAAAAAAGAAAGAAAGAAAGAAAGAAAGAAAGAAAGAAAGAAAGAAAGAAAAGAAAGAAAGAGGGGGAGGCCCGTGGAGACTAAACGGAGGTAAAAATGTGCTCAAGACAAAAAATGACCAAAACGGCAATTGCAAGTGGGGTGGCCAATGGGGTCCGCCCCGGTTCTTAAAGCGTCCCGTTACTGTGTTACTGACTCACTCCAAATGATTGTTTTCAG
>NC_068295.1:2085018-2137518 GCF_025860055.1 Xyrauchen texanus
GCCCTCAGCGAGCAGGCAGTGCATTATGGCATTATGTGTGAAATCGCCTCCATCTGCTTCTTCACCGCTGAGAACTGCTGGGCGAAGTCGTCGATGGTGTAGCCGAAGAGGCCAAGCTGGGAGACGGGGGCGTTGAGAAACTTAGCCTTGTCATCATCGTGCATCTCGACCATGTTCAGCCAAAGGTGGCGCTCCTGGACCACGAGGGTGGCCATCGCCCGGCCGAGTGCCTGCGTTGTGACCTTTGTGGCTCTGAGAGCAAGATCGGTGTCAGAGCGCAGTTCCTGCAGCACATCGGGATCGGGACAACCCAGATGCAGCTCTTTAAGTGCCTTGGCTTGATGGACCTGCAGGAGAGCCATGGCATGTAGGCTTTGGAGGTCAATGGATCGCAACGCCCTATCCACCTGGGGGACTTCCGTGTACCCGTGGGCCGCTCCGCCATCCAGGGTAGCGAGAGCGGACGAGCAAGGGGGTCGGTTACGGGCAGTGAAATGTGCCCTCCACGACCACGTCAGCTCGTCATGCACTTCCGGGAAGAATGGTACCGGGGGGCGTGGCCGTGAGCGCGTCCACCTCTGACTGGGCGGGCTGGCCTGAAGGCGGCATCCCAGTCGAGTCTTCCGCGTCAGACACCTGTATGCTCTCCGATGCAGCGGTGATGTCATCATCCAAGCCCGGGGGCTCGAGGGACAATGCCGGCTGGCCGCGAGTGCACTCATCCCGTGCCCGGGCGGAAGCACACGCGAGCGTGTCGGGGGGGGGGGGGCGGGTGGTTCATGAGGATTTAACCGGTGAAACCATGCCCGTCATCATCCCTGTATCACCTTCATCGCCAGCTGGGTCGTCCTCAATCCCATGGGAAGAAGGAGCGACGCGGGGGGCGGCTGAAGTGGCATTCACCTTCAGGAAGGAGAGCCGCGACCGCAATGTTACCATGGTCATGTTCTCACAGTGAGAACATGAACCATCCACGAACGCCGCCTCAGTGTGATCGTTACCTAGGCACACGAGGCAGCATCTGTGGCCGTCATTCTTGGAGAGAAACCGACCGCATCCAGGAACAACACAGGGGCAGAAAGGCATCTTGAAAAAGACGTGTCATGAAAAGACTATTGATAGTCTACTGAATGTTTGTTGAAACACTGTTTACTAGCTATAGCAAGCCAGTCGATAAGTTGTTATTTGCTGTTGTTATACAGGCTATTGAAAGTCTACTGAATGTTTGTTGAAACACTGTTTACTAGCTATAGCAAGTTAGTCGATAAGCTGTTATTTTGCTGCTGTTATACAGGCTATTGATAGTCTACTGGATGTTTGTTGAAACACTGTTTACTAGCTATAGCAAGTCAGTCGATAAGCTGTTATTTTGCTGCTGTTATACAGGCTATTGATAGTCTACTGAATGTTTGTTGAAACACTGTTTACTAGCTATAGCAAGTTAGTCGATAAGCTGTTATTTTGCTGCTGTTATACAGGCTATTGATAGTCTACTGAATGTTTGTTGAAACACTGTTTACTAGCTATAGCAAGCCAGTTGATAAGCTGTTATATTGCTGCTGTTATACAGGCTATTGATAGTGTACTGAATGTTTGTTGAAACACTGTTTACTAGCTATAGCAAGCCAGTTGATAAGCTGTTATTTTGCTGCTGTTATACCGGCTATTGATAGTCTACTGAATGTTTGTTGAAACACTGTTTACTAGCTATAGCAAGCCAGTTGATAAGCTGTTATTTTGCTGCTGTTATACAGGCTATTGATAGTCTACTGAATGTTTGTTGAAACACTGTTTACTAGCTATAGCAAGCCAGTTGATAAGCTGTTATTTTGCTGCTGTTATACAGGCTATTGATAGTCTACTGAATGTTTGTTGAAACACTGTTTACTAGCTATAGCAAGCCAGTTGATAAGCTGTTATATTGCTGCTGTTGTACAGGCTATTGATAATCTACTGAATGTTTGTTGAAACACTGTTTACTAGCTATAGCAAGTCAGCCGATAAGCTGTTATTTTGTGCTGCTGTTATAGAGGCTATTGATAGTCTACTGAATGTTTGTTGAAACACTGTTTACTAGCTATAGCAAGCCAGTTGATAAGTCACATATAGTCAGTTAAATATCTACTTGGGACCATCAAAATAAAGTGTTACCGAATCAACTCAAAGGAGTGGTTCACTTCTGATTCTAAAAACGATAGAAGTATGGGACACTCTGAAATATGTCCAGTTGTGCTCTTATAAATTGCTTTTTTATTACGACAGAGAAATATTCATCTGCTCCCAATTTATGATGTTTCAAAAGGATTAAAGCTGGAATGTCAGTGCTCCTACAAATAATTGCTAGATGTGACGGAAGTCTGATCCCATGGAAATTACCAACGCAATCATCTCACTCATTGTGATAATGGACGATTTAGAGATGCAAAGAGAGTAAATACTAACACGCTGTTCTGTCCGGAAGCCATCTGAATGAAAAGAGGTCTTGTATTTAATCTCCCCTTGAGTGAAAGCATGAAGCAAGTGGGAAAAATCACTGGCATTTTCTCACTGTCAGAGGCGTCGTCTCCTTTCACAGCATAAAATAAGTCTAAATATAATGCCTGTATGAGCTCTATTCCAGGGGAAATCAGAAACTAATCTCTATACTTTTTCACCATTAAGTTACAATAGTTAAAGTTCGCTTTCAAATGTAATTTATTTTCCATTACACCAGATATTGCTGTCCTGACTGGCTACAGTTGCAATTTGACTGTTTACAACAAATGACAAACAGAGTCATTCATTTCCATTGGGGAGTCAAATGGGGAATGAAAAGATACAAATGATCTTTTTTTAATATCTTAATTGTTTCTCCTAGACAGCCAGGAGACAATGTAGAGAGCAAATGGAGAATTTTGTGAGTTGAAAAGCTTTTCAAATGTTACTAGAGAGAAAAATACCCCTGTAATCTCACGTCTCCCCTAAAGTTTCAGAAGAGATCTCAACAATGTCTCAGATTTTGCTTGGATTTCACAACCTTCCAAAGCCTGCAATGAATAGTCAGAGATCTCAATATGAACTTCAAATCAAATTCTTCCAAGAGCAAAACTTAACGTATTAATTTCTGTGATCAATAGCTGATGCTTCCTGAAACTTCACAAAGGTTTTCCCAACTCTCTTTGGCTAAAATTGGCATATATACATTTTAAGGAGGTACACGCTGGACTCGACTGCACATACTAGTACAGAAACTTATTTTCACGCTTATTCATTACGCACGATGCATGTCCCAGTCATAATAAATAATGTAAATAAATGTAATTAGAATGGAGACATCATCCGCAAGTGGTGAGCCAGGTGTAGGAGAGATACGGGCAAGCTTCTGTATCTTCACCACTTGAGAAATCAAGATTATTTAAATATATCCAAGATACATCCTTTGAACAAAAGTCTTAATAACTTATGGAAAATCTGCTTCTAAAGTGCACTTTTCTTGTTTTCAATGAAGTTTAGATATTTTTACTGAAAAACGAGACAAAAGGTGCTGATTAAAAAGAGGATTTTTGTAGTGTAGTATGGAACCCAGGTGCAGGAAGTGTCTGCTGTGGGTTAATGACCAACACTTGAACAGGTGGGCCGTGTCCGCTCGGGTTAATGAGATAAGACCCTAAACATTGGTGGGGTTTGGGTTCACTTTCCACCTGATTGGGTCTTGACATCCTCTTCAAGAGCATGACTAATACTGGAGCAGACATGCTCATTTCATTCCCTCTAGCATTCTCTGTACCCTTCCCTCCTCATCCCATCCGTCTAGACCACAGCGAGAGGCGCATTTATCTGCGTTTTTACAATCATTACAAGCCAGTGGGTGGAATAGCAGCAGCATCTTTCCAGGAGAGCTGAGGAGAGAAAGCCGTACAGGAACATGAAGCGACACATTTATTTGACTGCTAATAAAGCCAACTTTTCAAAGCTGTACCTTTTTCATGACCACAGCCACCCAAACATACCAAACACACACACACACTGTGGATCATTATCAAAGGAATAGTTCACCTGAAAATAAGAATGTTGTCATCATTTACTCTGCCATGTTTCAAACATGTATGATGGAGATATTTTGGGTGAACTATCCATTTAAAGTGGTGCATACTTACATTTTTATCCATCTAGGCACTTTATTGTGTCTTCATTTAAGCCGATCAATGCCAAATGCCTCAACAGATGCTAGTTAAAATGTAAACAAGCCATTTTCTGGTCTACAACTCTAAAAGTGGATAAAAGACAAGCTTACAGAAAGTTCATAGTAATAAGTCCTATGAGACGCACAGTTGGCGGCAACATAAGATGGACAACTTCTGCTCGTGTCTATCCCCACTGGAAAAAGAGAGGAAAGATTAATGGGGCTTCTGAAATGGGCAGCATATTTCTTTATTTGGAGCACATATGCCGTTGGAGCGCCTGCGGCGTTGTCCAGAGGAGAATCAGACTTCACTGTTGGTTAGTGATGTGCTTCGAGACCTGTCGTCACACTGATGGGTCTATTTGTAAATCACTCTGAGGCTGCCAGGCGCTGAACTTACGGCTTTATGAAATGTGCTTTTGCAAGCAACATGTAAAATGCAATGTCCTTTTACATTATTTCAAAAAGTGACTGTGAAGTTGCTTTCTAAAGAAATGCAATTTAACCGCTTTTGAACCTCTTATAACTCAATGTTATAATTTTTACCCCCAATTATCATTAAAACAAAGCAAAAAAGTCTAGTCTGCCGGCAGGTCATCCCCATCTACCTGGACGAGGGAGGGGACAAGGGGAGGGAAACAGAAATAATTAAAATGGGGGGGTACTTCCTGTAACAGTGTAGTACCCTCCCAAAAACACTGTAAAATGTAAGAGAGGGAAAAGGCCAATGCAGAGCGACAGTGAGAGAGAGAGAGACAGGAGAGAGAGATGAAAAAAAATAAACTTGCCAGTTCTCCGATATGCTGCAGCTTGTTCCTCGGCCACTCCTCCACCCTCTATCGGACAACAGCTGCACCTCTCCGGGCGGATTAGAGGCAGTCCTCCAGCCCCTGGCGGACGGAACACCACACTGCGTTCTCGGGGAACAGAAGGGGTCTCCCTTGCCCCTGGCAGCCGTTCTCCCACTCCAGGCGGTCGCCAGTGAGCCCCTCCCCGCTCGCAGTCGGCAGTCTTAAACCCCGCCGTGTTTCAGCGGCCGGTAGGCGACTCCTGCTCCCCTGGTAGCGGCCCTGACTACTCCAGGTGGTCAGTTAGGAGCACCTTCTCCCCTCGTGGTCGGCGGCCATCGTCCTCTTCCAGGCGGCCGGGCTCCTCGTCCCTCGGCAGATGGCCGCGGCTGCTCCGTTGGGGTGGACGGTAGTGGCGAGAACTCTACTACGGCGTATCCCTCCTCCTTCCCGGGTTTCGGCACCAGTGTAAAGGGATCAATGGAAAGGAGGAGTCGAGAACCGGCATTTTCAATATAAATAATAGTTTAACGATAAACTTAAAAGACAACATAAACACACACATGGCGGACATGTCCGTAAACGATCTCTCTCTCCCGCACGATCCTCTGCAGTCGACCTTTATCCCTCACGGAGGCTTAATTAGCCTAATACGGGACCGGGTGTGTAGGATCACGACCCGGCCCGCCCTCCGCCCTGCCACAAAAGTATTTATTAGTTAAAGCACCCTCAATTAAATAATGTTGGTGCATTATTGCGTCTTCACTTTAACTACTAGAGCACCTCCCAAAATATTCAGAAGCACCCTTAGAGATTTTGATCTGGAATGGGCCTGTACCCATTGCAATAAATATGCAATCTATGTGGGACTAGTTCTTTTAATTAGTCAAATTCCCACTTAGAGTTTTCAACTAATGCAAATAATTTTGAGACAGCAAGATGCTTTTTTAAATAATAGATTAATATGATACTTACTCAAAAGAACTACTTCAGAAAAGGGTGCACAATTTCCTGTTCATTTCAAACACATCTGACATGTAAGAACATCTCAAGTATTTTATAACCAACTTTAATCTCATTCAATGTGAGCACACTTTGAACACTTTTCAGAACAAATATATTCACCCCAACAAAAAATAAACTTGTTTTGAACCTGGAATAGTCCTTTAAATCAACATGCTCTATGAACTCACACTTGCCTCTCACAATCAGTCCAATGCACTTACTAGTATGTAATGTCTCATTTCGAGTGGCACGGGTTCTCCAGCGCTCATGCTCTCTGTGAACCAGCTGATGTTCAGCACGTGTTTGTTGTGAGGTTCTCTGAGGTTCTGCTCCTCCAGCCAGTTCCAGAGGTCCTGCGGCGCGTTCCCCTCCGACACCACATGAGTCACATGACCGCTGAAAACACCACACCGTTACACGGCACTTAATGCATTCAGGAAAAAGCTTCAGATTGTATGTCACATAAATATGTGTTTTGAAAGCACATTAATTCAGTTTCCCATGTACTTTATGTCTGGTTGATTTCTTCTGCACACACACACACACACACACACACACACACACACACACACACACACTCTCTCTCTTTCATTTCTTGTGTGGATCCTGACTATCTCTGATCACATTATACAGTACAAAATCAAATTATGTGTTCTTTAACAACCACACCAGCATCAGATAGCATGGATGTGAAGATGTGGTACAAATATGTATGTACTGTACAGCTCCTTGAAACTACAATCTTTCTTGTGCAATGTGTCCTTGTCTCCTGTGCTCTGTTGTCGGTTTGTGACTGTTTTTCTTCAGTAATACCAGGGGATTTATTATAGAACGTTGTATTATCAGACTCTTGCTGGTATCAAATCCTCTCTGGCTCATAAAATGTCAGTTTTTAGCGCATCATGATCTGTTTCCTGTGGTTTGCTGCAGTCAACAGCACGTCGAGCGGTGTGCAGCCGTAGGTCACTGAAACTCAAGCTGAATTTCTGGGAAGGGTGCCATACCTCAGCTGGGTTACTGCACGCTATGCCACAGCGAGCTGCTGGCTGCTGTTATGCCAGTCTACCCAAACAACTCCCACTGGTGCCCCTCCACCTGCACAAACTGGCACCAACGAAACTATTGCATCGCATCTGTCCACACAGCCATGAGCAGAAGAATAATAGATGGTTTGAATCAGTTGTATGGTTGACACTTGATAGGGAACAGGATTTTTTATCGCCTACTTTGAAGTTTCATCAGACTTTTTAACTTTGCAGGTATGTAAAGGGATTCCCATATGGGATTACCATTACCATAACTTTTCTGAAATGTATTTATATATATATTGTATATTGTATATTATAAATATACAAAAAGTGGCCAAAACAATGGGGGCTAAAACAGGAAACAATTTTATAAAATCTGAATATATAGTTGTAATTCCAAATACTTTATAGTTGTAAATCTAAAAATATAAATATGAATATATAGTTCCCCTTTTGTCACTCACTCGACATTGTGTCGATGTAGTGACACTAAGGGTCGCTCTTGGGAGCCCAAAAACACCTTAAAATCTTTGAAATAAAGCCAATGAGAATTGGCGAGTACGCTGGTCATTCTACCTACGGGTATGAGGCCGCCCCGGTTGACGCTGAAGGCGATTCGGGGGCTTCTATGGGTACGGTTCCACCGGGTAATCCCCTGCAGACTGTTGATTCACCAGTATGCTCGTTTGCTCCCTTCCAGTTCTGGGATGAGACAGGCAGCTAGCCTCAGTGCCAGCCTGATATCTCTTTTGGAGCTTGCGGGTTGAATGAGATGTCGATCGCTGCATCGGAGAGCGCCTTGGTGATGTCAGACGCCGAGGACTCGACTGGGCTGGTGCCTTCATGTGTGCCAGCTCAGTCTGAGGCCGACGCGGAGCTGACCACCATGCTTGCCTGGGCCGCCACAAGTGTCAGGCTAGAGTTGAACCCTCCACCCGCACCCCAAGAACTCACGGCTTGAGGCCCTCCAGCCCCCTTCTTCCCAGAGGTGCATGACAAGCTGACGAGGTCGTGGAAGGCACCTTTCATTGCCCGAACCTGATACTTCAGCTCGCCCGCTCTCTATGGCCAATAGGCCAAGGCGCTAAAAGAGCTGCACGAGGGTAGTACTGATCCCGATGTACTACAAGAACAGAACTCGCCCTCCATGGTATGAAGGTCACGGCGCATGCACTCGGGAAGATGATGTCCACTCTCGTGGTCCAGGAGCGCAGTGTCTGAACATGGTTGAGATGAGCGACACGGATAAGGCATGATTCCTGAACACGCCCATCTCCCAGGTTGGCCTTTTCGTCGACACCATCGAGGACTTTTCCCAGCAGTTCTCAGTGGTCAGCAACAGACCGAGGCCATCCAGCACATCTTACCAGAGTAAGATCAAGAGTGCGCACCAAGTCCAAGCAGCTCTGCCCCAGCCTGAACCACGCAGCTCGGGTTGATGCATAACTTATGAGACCACTATAGCACTGGCTTCAGACTCGAGTCCCGAGGTAGGCATGGTGCTATGGCACACATTGCGTGGCTATCACGCCCGCCTGCCGCCGCCTCTTCAGCCCTTGGACAGACCTTACAGTCCTGCATCTTCTGTGGCACAGTTTCCCTTTCGTAGACCCACGTCTCCCTTGGGTAGAGCCCTCTTGCTGTGCTTGTAGAGCTCCTCCACTTCGAAGGGCAGGACTTACCGCCACGCCTCTTCAATGTGCGGCCTTGAGCCCATGTGCCTTATTTGACACATGTTTACCCCCTCTTCAGGGCAGGGTGTCGTCTCCATGGGGTCTTTTCCCCCTGAAAGTATAGGAAAGGAAAAGAATGCCTTCCCCAGCACATTTAATGAGCATTTAAAGGCCACAGCTGAATCTAATACTCTGTGGAGAGAAAACTTAGAGAGAAAAGGCCGCGGCTGGCATGGCCTACTCCCATACTAGATACGTCTGGGGATGTGGGGAACTATCAACGTTTTTTGGGGTTTCTGGGGAGGCTACGTGCAGTCCGAGTGCTTCTGTTCCTACACTCGCAGTAGCTTGCTTACACTTGCATTGGCAGTTCACGTAACACATTTCAGCCATTGTGCCGTTTCGTATGGGGACCCCTAGTGTCACTACATCGACACAAAATTGAGTGAGTGACAGAAGGGGTAACCTCCATTCCCTGATGGAGGGAACAAGACGTTGCGTCCCTCTTGCCACATTCTGTACTACATCGCTGTAATGTCCGGGACTTTGTCTCGGCTTCTCAGCACAAAACCTGAATGAACTCTGCATTCCAGCTCTCTTTTATACCTGTATGTCCGGGGGAGTGGCATGCAAATTCTACTCGCCAATTCTCATTGGCCTTTTCTCAAAGATTTGAAGGTGTTTTTGGGCTCCCATGAGCGACCCCTAGTGTCACTACATCGATACAACATCTCGTACCCTCCATCTACTATGTTGAGCAACATGAGCATTCATATTTATAATTTAACAGTGTTGTTTATGAAATGCCATATTTTTTTATATATGTTTGAAATATATATTATTTTGTGTTTTATGAGTTTGATTGCAGCTGTTGAATTCGCCTGTATTTGTAGAGTTAATTTGGGTCCTTGTGTTTGAATGAGTGGTAGTCTATTAATTATGCTAATCAGTAGTTACTACGCTGCACATGGAGGTTTAATAGATGGTTTCTGTGTTATTATTCCATCATAATTGTCTTTGGAACTTTCTGTCTAGAAACTGAACGAGACGCCAGACGCCCCTACTCATTATCATCACAGTGATTTGCATAAAAATTAATTTGTGTGAAAACATTTTATTATACAGTGCAAAAAAAAAAAAAAAAGCTGTTTTTAATTGTTTGCCACAGGGATGTACAGTGTGCCAGTCACAGTCTCTCAATTTGAATATTATTTCTACTGGATAAAACTGGGATTTGAATGGCTTAAAGTAACAAACAAACAAAAAACATTGACATGCATATCCAGTGGAAGTCTATGGGGGCAACCTATTTGCCCAATAGACTCCCATTGTAAGACTATTTTCATACTTGGTTTAATTGTGCGATTTGAGTGCAGTTGTATTTCATTTATTTATTTGGCAATAAGTCTTGTAAATACGCATCTTTATCGCTTCATGTCGGGTCCTGATCACCCTGTCAGTGTTTATATTGCAATGACTTCTGGCTGACTGTACATTATCCCTTGCAAAGTTGTGATTGTGAGCATAAAAAGATGCATTACACGTCATCAATAGCCGTTTGCTTTTGGGGAGTTGCTTCATTCCAATTGAATCCCCGTCAATTGGTGTGGTTTGCTGGTGTGCACCAGAGTACGAAAAAAAAAACAATTCAAATCAACCAAACGAACTGAACTCTGACATCAAATTGACTTGGGTCTGGTCCAAATGTTGTAGTGTGAAAGCACCATAATTCAGGAAATGGGAGATTCCGACAGTTCAGCGGTTGAGGCTCTGGATTACCGACCAGAAGGTCGGGGGTTCAAGCCCCAGAACTGCCAAGATGCCACTTTTGGGCCCTTGAGCAAGGCCCTATCTGCTCCAGGGGTGCCATATCATGTCTGACCCAAGCTTAACTGGGATTTGCAAAAATATTTTTTTCACTGTATATGTGCTAAATGTATAATATGTGACTTAATAAAGGCTTCTTCTGCTTCATTCTCTCAATAGCATTTATTCTTTTGTGGTAAATGTGTAATTTTAACACTGATAGTGACGTTTTTGTGTATGTCCGTTGATTTGATTGTCCACCTTGTGATGTCATGATACTGTAAACTTTAACTGAAGTTATGTTATGAAATGATGTCACACTTTGGAGGTGCACGTGGTTTATATGTTTACAAATAAGTTAGTTGGATGTCTTTTACAAACCATGTAGTGGCTAATTTTACCCACTGAATATCCACCCTGTCATTGTCCACCCAGTTATTGTCTACTGCGTTATTGTCTACCCCGTTATTGTCCACCCCGTTATCGTCCACCCCGTCATTGTCCACCCCGTTATCGTCCACCCCGTTATTGTCATCCCGTCATTGTCCACCCCGTTATTGTCATCCCGTCATTGTCTACCCCGTTATTGTCCACCCCGTTATCGTCCACCCTGTCATTGTCCACCCCGTCGTTGTCCACCCCGTCGTTGTCCACCCCGTCGTTGTCCACCCCGTCATTTTCATCCCGTCATTGTCCACCCCGTTATTGTCATCCCATCATTGTCCACCCCGTTATTGCCCACCCCGTTATTGTCCACCCCGTCATTGTCCACCCCGTTATTGTCCACCCCGTTATCGTCCACCCCGTCATTGTCCACCCCGTTATTGTCCATCCCTTTATCATCCACCCCACCATTGTCCACCCCGTTATTGTCCACCCCTTTATCATCCACCCCGTCATTGTCCACCCCGTTATTGTCCACCCCGTTATTGTCCATCCCTTTATCATCCACTCCGTCATTGTCGACCCCTTTATCGTCCACCCCGTCATTGTCCACCCCATTATTGTCCACCCCGTCATTGTCCATCCCGTTATTATCCATCCCTTTATCATCCACCCCGTCATTGTCGACCCCTTTATCATCCACCCCGTCATTGTCGACCCCTTTATCGTCCACCCCGTCATTGTCCACCCCATTATTGTCCACCCCGTTATTGTCCACCCCTTTATCATCCACCCCGTCATTGTCCACCCCGTTATTGTCCACCCCGTTATTGTCCATCCCTTTATCATCCACTCCGTCATTGTCGACCCCTTTATCGTCCACCCCGTCATTGTCCACCCCATTATTGTCCACCCCGTCATTGTCCATCCCGTTATTGTCCATCCCTTTATCATCCACCCCGTCATTGTCGACCCCTTTATCATCCGCCCTGTCATTGTCCACCCCATTATTGTCCACCCCGTCATTGTCCATCCCGTCATTGTCCATCCCTATATCGTCCACCCCGTCATTGTCCATCCCATTATTGTCCACCCCTTTATCGTCCACCCCGTCATTGTCCACCCCGTTATTGTCCTCCCTGTTATTGCCCACCCTGTTGCAGCCCACCTAACCCAATGGACATCTGAATTTGTTAACTGATTTAGTTTGAGCTGTATGATTTATATAATGTAATTTTAATGATAGACATAAAGATATAGTACCTATAAAAGTATGTTTCAATTTTCAAAAGTTTCAAATAAAAAAAAAGTCCTTAAATTGTAGGAATGAACCAATACTCGGTCAGGGGGCCTCAAGATGACTTAAAATAATTTAAACACAAAGTTTTATTTTTAATCTTTACATAAACTTGATCAAAATGCACACAAAAAAAAACTGTAAAAAATAAAGATGTACGACGTCTCATAAAAAAATAATGCAGGCAAGTGTAATTCAGCAACTCCTTACAAAAACTTTAAAGAACATACAGTAATTGAAACTTCTAGAATCACAACGTGAATCACGATTATTTATTCAGTTACTGTAATATGAAAAAAGTTTGAAAGTTTGAAAAAGAGCAGCATTGTCATCATTACAGCAGAAATACCAGAGGAAATATCTTTGAATATTACCTCGCACAATGGCGGGCCTTGGAGTCCAAAACGTTGAGAACCACTGCCATAATTATCATTAAAAAAGAAAAAAGCATAAAATATATATATATATATATATGCCCTAATAAATATATATAAGTCAGTGCAATAAATTATATTAAAAAAATTTTTACATTTTTTATAAATATTTTAACTGTTGGACAACATGCAAATAAACAATATAAACAATATATTGGATTCTAAAGCCACTTTTTGAATTGTCTCGTCAATGCTTAACTCCTCAGCATTTTAGTTATCTGAATATTATTATTTTGTATTTATATATATATATATATATATATATATACTGTATATATTAGGGCTGTTGATTTAATGTGTTCATTCAGTGCGATTAATTATATAAAAAAATAGCGCGTTAAAAAATGTACGCAATTAATCATGTCCCAGACCGTAATTCAAGCTTTGAGAACCACATGTTTTCTCCAGGGGGCAGTAAGCAAAATACGCAATGTGCAGATTATACAGAGAACGAACCACATTTACTGATAGCAGACAACACAACACATGGACGCGTTGCTTGATGGAGCACAAATCCGAACGCAGGGATCTTAAGACGTGCTTCTACGTTTCAAACATGACGCAGTGACCTAAAACTCCACAAAGCGTCCTGGTTGAGCCACAGTGTATAGACTTTTCAGGGAAGTCAACCTGCAAATGGCATACTTATAGTCGATTCAGCATTTTAAGCTGGTATACGACAAAGTATTGACCATAAACTAATCCCACAATATTCCTTTAAAATGATTAAGAGCATATACATTGTTTTTGAATTCTTACCAAAGCTGTAATGTTTGACTCTGAGTATGAGCAAGGTCATGAAGTGGGCTACATTGGGTACCTGAGCATGTTCTCTACGAGGAAACCTTTTGACCTGGCGAGATTAGTGAGAAAATTCCTCCTGCTCTTCCCCATCCTCTTCTCCACCAGGTACAGCGTCACATCTCTAAACTTCACCTCTTCGTGAACCTGAGTGAAGTTGATGTCAGGTCGCCGACGCTTTCGAGTAAGAAACGCTGTCTGGAACATCTCTGTTGCCCCTAATATGTCAAATCTTCATCACTGCACTTCGACTCTGTCTCTTATTCTTTGCTTGTGTTTTATCAGTATTGCATTGGGTGACAGCGTTGATATTTTTCTTTGAAAGAGAAAGCTGGCAGTTGGTGTCGCACGTTTGTTTATGGTTTGGCACAGAGTGTCGGTGTCTTACAACAGGTGTTTTCAATTTGGCACTCACTCTGATAGGGCACTGCCAAAACTACCACAAACAGATGGATGGAAAAAAATGAAAAACAACATATCATTGTGGGAAAGTTAAATAAATAACAAGGACCCTTCATTTGTAAGTAGGCCTAACAATCAACCCAACAAAAGTCTCACTTGAAAATTGCATGACTGTATTAATCATTTTCCAAAATGTATTACATGGTTCATTACACATATCGCGAGGTGAAATGTCCACTGTGTGGCGCTAAAAGCTAGACTAAACCTAGATTAAAAAGTTTGAGTACAAACTTTAGGTTGGCTTGAGAAAGCCTAGCATGATAGATAGATAGATAGATAGATAGATAGATAGATAGATAGATAGATAGATAGATAGATAGATAGATAGATAGATAGATAGACAGACAGACAGACACACAGACAGACAGACAGATAATAACCCTCAGATAGATAGATAGATAGATAGATAGATAGATAGATAGATAGATAGATAGATAGATAATGACCATCAGATAGATGGACTCAAGATAGAATGACCCTCAAGGTGATGCTAGCATGTGTTAGCATAATGCTAGCACATTTTATCATGTTTTAACACTTCGCTAGTGGATGCTAACATGTGTTAGTATGATGCTAGCAAGTTTCTAGCATCTTTTAGCACTTCGCTAGACGATGCTAACTTGTGTTAACATGATGTTAACACGTTTTAAGCATGTTTTAACACTCCGCTAGGCGATGCTATTATGTGTTATCATGATGCTAGGATGTTTTTAGCACTCCGCTAGGCGATGCTATTATGTGTTAACATGAGGCTAACATGTTTCTAGCATGTTTTAGCACTTCTATAGGTAATGCTAGCATGTGTTAGCATGATGCTAGTATGTTTTAGCACTTCGCTAGGCGATGCTAGCATGTGTTAGCATAATGCTAGCACATTTTATCATGTTTTAACACTTCGCTAGTGGATGCTAACATGTGTTAGTAGTATGCTAACAAGTTTCTAGCATCTTTTAGCACTTCGCTAGACGATGCTAACTTGTGTTAACATGATGTTAACACGTTTTAAGCATGTTTTAACACTCCGCTAGGCGATGCTATTATGTGTTATCATGATGCTAGGATGTTTTTAGCACTCCGCTAGGCGATGCTATTATGTGTTAACATGAGGCTAACATGTTTTTAGCATGTTTTAGCACTTCTATAGGTAATGCTAGCATGTGTTAGCATGATACTAGTATGTTTTAGCACTTCGCTAGGCGATGCTAGCATGTGTTATATGATGTTAGCATGTTTTAACATGTGTTAACATGATGCTATCATGTTTTAGCATGTTTTAGCACTTCGCTAGGCGATGTTACCATGTGTTAGCATGATGTTAGCACGTTTTTAGCATGTTGTATTACTTCGCTAGGCGATGCTAACATGTGTTAGCATGATGCTAGCACGTTTTTAGCATGTTTTATCACTTCGCTAGGCGATGCAACATGTGTTATCATGAAGCTAGCACATTTTTAGCATGTTTTAAGGTGTGGCTATGAAGATTTTAGGTCATTACTTATTGGCTGCTTGATAAAATAAATCCTCTGAGGGAGAGAGAGAGGGAGAGACGCAGGGCTGTCAGGCCCTTTTGTTGCTGTGTGTGTGAAAACGTCAGTTGGGATTTAAATTTCTAAAAATTCCGCAATGTTAATTCAATGGGACTTTTCCAGTTTTTGATCATCCGCTGTGGGAAAACCTAAATCTAACTGATAGTGCCAATAAAAACAAATGTGAGATGAAAAACACAACCACGTCTTTTTGTGGTGCTTCTATGACACTTTTGGCTCACATGTGGACTCACGTGCTCTTCAGGACTCGTGCCCCGATCCTTTACATCACAACTGCAATGATCTATCAGTTGAGCTAATGTGCAATTTGCTCGCACTCGAACATGCTGTTAAATGTAGTTGATTATGTAATGCAAACGTTCAAATGAATCATGGGCTATGGTAAAAGTGTTTATATGTCATAAGATAGCATTGTGTGAGGAACAGGGTGAAAATAACGTGTTTATAAACTGGTAATCTGCCGTTTTACTCGTGATTTGTGTGAAAGTGAATGAAAGTCGTTGTTACTGTAGCACCTTCATTTCAATTGGCGCGATACGAACAATGAGCCATGAAAAATGTGCGACCATGCAGCAAAAATGTAGGTATAGTAACGTGATTATATGAGACGAGATCGCCTTAATTTTAATTCACATATGGTACTGCACTAGTGATGGTAAAGTGAACATCATAACATTTTGTCATGATATCACAAGCCACCTTTGTTGCATAAGAAAAGTGAATCGACAGTGGCGGATTTAGTCATGGGCGACATGGGCAGTCGCCCAGGGTGGCATCTTGCGGAGGGCGGCACCCAGGGTCAGCAACTTTGGGGGAAATTTTCAATATCATTTAGAATCACATACCAGCGCCCCCAACCTACTGAGAAGTGTCCATCAAAATGGAGTACGTGCACGCTTAAATGTGATTAAAATAGTTGTAAACGTAATATACTTTCACATGTGTATGTGGAAGGGTGTAGCAGCCGTGGGGGACGTGGAGGACATGTCCCCTGCACTTCTTCAAGCTAAACCCATATCATGTCCAAATGGTGGATTTGTACACAGTATTCTTTGGGTTTTGTTATTGTGGGCTGATTGAGCGACCATCCAGCCAATCACAGGTGAGCGGAAACAACCCTTACGTAATAGGCCGTCAGTCAGACAGTCTAATCAACACATCACAGTAATTATACAAATGCAAAAGGCAACTATATAAATAAATAAATATGTAGTCTCGTGCTAAAAAGTGAATTAGCATTCTGCCTGGTGTCCTCTGCTGCAAACAGAGCATGCAAAATAATAGTGTTTCCCCCCATCTTTTTAATTGACTGCCCCTGTGTATATGTGTATTTATAAATATAGTGTCACCCCTCCCACTGTCCCAGTTCAATGCTCAAAAATGTGCTTACCTTAAATATAGCGCGATGGGTGAATGACCGAAAGAACTAGGTCGCGAGTACAAGCGGCCGAAATGGGCTTCCTCAGAAGGGTGGCGGGCTTCTCCCTTAGAGATAGGGTGAGGAGCTCAGTCATCCGTGAGGAGCTCGGAGTAGAGCCGCTGCTCCTTTGCGTCGAAAGGAGTCAGTTGAGATGGTTTGGGCATCTGGTAAGGATGCTCCCTGGCCGCCTCCCTAGAGAGATGTTTCAGGCACATCCAGCTGGGAGGAGGCCTCGGGGAAGACCCAGGACTAGGTGGAGAGATTACATCTCCACACTGGCCTGGGAACGCCTCGGGGTCGCCCAGTCAGAGTTGGTTAATGTGGCTCAGGATAGGAAAGTTTGGGGCCCCCTGCTGGAGCAGCTGCCCCCGCGACCCGACTTCGGATAAGCGGTTGAAGATGGATGGATGGATGGATGGATGGATGGG
Organism: Xyrauchen texanus; assembly: GCF_025860055.1. Classification (NCBI taxonomy): domain Eukaryota; kingdom Metazoa; phylum Chordata; class Actinopteri; order Cypriniformes; family Catostomidae; genus Xyrauchen; species Xyrauchen texanus. The sequence continues at coordinate 2,102,254 of NC_068295.1, forward strand.
TGAATGACATGAGGAGATGGTCAGGGGTGGATATTTGTAATGTTTCATGAGCACAGAAGTATATCAGTATGTCCACAGTGTGAAGATGGGATCTTGTGTATTTATTAATTAAGTTGTTTTAAAATCTCCCCACTCTGCTTCTAGTCATGACATCCCTTGAACATTTTAAAATACTCACGCTAGCTTTCAACAACTCTACATCCTGTAAATCCACTTCGCTAGCTGATTACACTAGCTGAGACAAACTTTTTTAAATTGTCCATTTTCAAAAGCTGTGCGCTAGTTTCTCTGGCATATAAGATGACTGCAGGGGTTTCTATTGGCCGACGGGTGGGGTGGGACATTTACCAGTGAGCCGCTAGCAGGCCTGTGGGATGGGACGATATGAACCATATCGTGGCATAATTTCAACATTTGCTAAATTGCTTTCTGTCCATGTAATCATAAATAAAATGACCCGTAAACATCATAATCTCTCTATCGCTTGACTTTACACCTGCTGTGCTTTTTTCGACACTGTTTACAGGGTTCACACAAGGTCCTTTAAGTGCTTCAATTTAGCTTTTAGAGATGAAAGCACTGGAATACCTGGAAAATCACCTTAGTGTTAATATTAAAGCGGATAATTTCCTCCGTGTAATGTGTGTCCATCAAAGATGAGGCGACTCCCCTTTCATTGAATAATGTGTCTTAATATAATCTGTTCTTTACAGTCAGATATAAAAGTTAAAAGAAGTATACATTTTAATCTCTACACTGCATGGATGCGCTATATAAACCGAGAGATTCTCATTGAACCGGAACACCGTTAGCCCGTTAAACTCTTAAAGTGACAGTAACCTTTTTAGCGTTTCTTATACGAATGAATGTCAATGTTATTACGTGTAAATTGTACATATTATTTCAAACAGTGATAGCTCATATCATTATTATATATACAATTTCATGATATAAAATGTATTAATATAATGTTGAATTTTTGTATTTTTACTAAGTAAAATTGTTATTATAATAACAATTACAAACAAATGATTAAAACATAAACATGCACTTTCACATACTTTTTTCAGACCTGATCAGCCTGAATGTAGCCCAGATTTTTTATTTATTTGTGATCTTTTCTTATATAGAAACGTATATGAGCAACTCTTATTATTTAAACTTTGAGCGTTTATATTGAGTATTAAATAACTTTATTTTGATGAGAAATTATAATGAGCATTTTGCTCAAACATTTTTTCAGAAAATAAAACATTTTGTCATTTAAGTGTAATTATATCGAATCGAGATTACATAGAATCGTGAATCTCATATCGTATATCAAACAGAATCCTGAGATAAACGTATCGTCCCATTCCTAAATATTAGGCACAATATATTTAGAATTTTAGATATATTTTGAAACTAAAAACATCCTCCATTATTCTTCATTCCTAAATGTTTCATGCGCCTAGTTTAGACATCACTTAAAGGAATATTCCGGGTTCAATACAAGGCTCAATCGACAGCAATTGTAGCACAAAATCAATAGTTTTTATGTGACATATTTGCTGATTTTATTAAAGTAAAAGAGACAGTAATGATTATATTGTTACTTTTATTTTAAAATGAGTATCTGCTGAATATAAGCAACTTGTGCTTGGTTCAAATTTTGTATATTATTGTATTGAAATTCCCTTTGCAATCCATGTATCAAATATGAGGCTTTTAAGGCATCTCTCTTAATCACCATTACATTCATGCCCAATACAAACAAATAAATACATAAATTACAAGCTATTATGATGTCATCTTACCATAAGTTCCTGAGGCCCAGCGAAAATAGTTACAATTTCCCTTTTTTAAATGTCAATATCGTGTTTGGTGCATAAAACACATATGATAAAAAATATTTTATTGAAAAAAAAAAAAGAATATTCTAGTCATACTCGTACTTTGATAAGCTGAATTGAGCTGTGATACATTTCAATCCATATTTATAGACCAAAGAGAGGAAGTTTCAACTCTCAAATATTTGGTATCTCTGAAAAGCCCAGCGAGTTTTCTGATAATACCCCAAAATATACAACTATAGCATATATGGGCAAAGAAAAACCTCAATAGCAAATGTCCTACACAAAATGAATTGCTGGGCCTCATAAGGATAATTACTTTTAAAGCCTAATGTATCAAATATGATTTTTATATTTTTATTAAAGTATACATTCTCGAAACCTGCCACTGTGGTGGACTTTATCTTGTTCTCCTTATTGCATCTCAGGAAACAAAATATTTCTGAAGTCCTCTGTGGTTTTGGTGGGACTCTGGTCACGGTGATGATGAACCCCTTCGACTGTCCAGTCACGTCCAGCAGTTTCTTCACAGATGTGGCGCAGATGTAGTACACTACACCAACCTGTCCGTACCACACTACCATCTGCCTGAGCGCACTAATGAGGATACCCGCTAAGAAGAAGCCCTTCATTAGCTGCTGAATGGACCATATGTGAAGATGAACTGGTCATTGAGGGCTTTTTATATCTTCATTATCTTCATGTTCTCCCTCAGTGAGTTCAGTCACTTCCTATGGCTTCTTTATTTATCTTGTTTATGGTTTGTTGATTTCTTAGTTTATTGGTTCCTCTTTAGCTTTTTAGTCTTCATCTCTTTGTTCATTTTTACACATTAGTGGTGTTTGCTCAAAATAAATTGGGTTATCGTTAAAAATCAATTTCCCTATGGATTTTTACTTCCAGCAGAAACTAGCAGGACAGAGGCGAAATCCTAATTTGCACACCTATCCAAAGTACAGTAGTATGTACTGCAGTGGTGATGGTGAACATCCAAAGAAAGCCAATTCTGCAATATCTTCCATCTTCTTTGTCTTCTTCATACAACTGTGTCATGTTTGCACTCTTTGCTCTTTCCACTATTCTTTGTTTTCCATAAAACCGATTAATATTGAGTTGATTGCGCTCCTGATCTAGAATAACCTGCCATCACAGAACTGAAGCTATGAGAGAAAACTCATGTACGGGTCATTTTCTCATAACCGCAGGTAAAGAGCTCCACAAGGACTGTGTGTGTGTGTTTGACGATGATGTTACGACTCTCATTAACTTGACGCCGGGGGTTAACTGGTGTCACACCGCAGCGTTTGTGTAATTGTAAACCCACTTCCGCTCAATTCTTCATGTCAGTGTGGGTTTGGCTCGGGTCCAGAATAAAAACTGTTGGCCAGTGGAAAAATGGTCAATGTCTGAGCACCTGCATTTCAGAAGAGGAGAGAAGAGTTCATAATAGAACAGCTATAATAATCACTCTTAATAATAACAATAATAACTGTAATAAGTGAATCATGTTCTTATTAACAGAGCAAAAATCATTTGTGTTAACGTAAGACACATTACAAAAGATTATTACATGCATGAGGAAGTGTGTGATTCGGCTGACGGTGTCTCTGTGTAAATGTTATTATTTGCATCTTATTATATCTCATCTTTGTAGAACCTATTTAGTACCAGGATAGTTCTTCTATCAGTTGAACACATTAAAGGAATATTCTGGGTATAATAGAAATTATCTTCAATATACTGCATTTGTGGCATAATGTTAATTACCACAAATATAATTTTGACACCCTTGTTTATTTAGTTATTTTAAAAGGGCAAATACTACAGTTACAGTGAGACATTTACAATGGAAGCGAATGGGTCCAGTTCATAACATAAAAAACACTGTTTCACAAGACGTGAAGTAAAGGCACAACACAAGATTATACAGGTTAACATGATTTTAGTGTGATGAAATCGTTAACATTTCTGTGTAAAGTTATATGCAATATTACAACTTGGTTGTCATGACGAAGTAACACCGGTAAATCCCAAAATTGTGTTTATGTCTTCAGTCTATACATGTGAAACAGTGAGTATTTTAACCTTTACGGATTGGCCCCATTGACGTCTATTGTAAGTCTCACTGTAACGTGTCTTTTGCTTTTTCAAATTTTTTTTATTTACTTTTTTGTAATAATAATTTTTAATTTTTTTCAAAAAAGCCTTTAATTGAGCTTAAGTGGTTTTGAATCCGGAATATTCCTTATTATGTGTCGATGAGTTGACACTAGGGGTTCCCTCTTGGGAGCCCAAACATCTCTGATATTTGCATGCCACTCCCCCGGACATACGGGTATAAAAGGAGTGCCGCTTGCAAACACACACTCAGGTTTTGCACTGAGTAGTCGAGCCAAAGTTCAGTGTTGTGGCAAGAGGAACACAACGTCTCGTTCCCTCCATCAGGGAACATAGGTTACACCAGTAACCATGACATTCCCTATCTGTCACTCACTCGACCTTGTGTCGATGAGATGACACTAGGGGTCCCAATGGAAAACGCCACAAGAGCTGAACAGAGTTGTGCAGACTGGTGGTGTGAGACGGGCAGAACGTGTGCCTCGTATCCAACGCAGCAAGCCATCGCGTAACTACCCCAACACACTGGCAGGCATGAAGCGGCCTCCTACACCTTGGGGAGCGGCTAACTGCTCAGAAGTTTAAGGACTGGCTGGCCCAGCCGTTGCCTTCTCTCTATTGTTCTCCCCAAAAAAGGAACAAAATCGTTCAGCTGGGGGACATATGTGGTCCATGCTGGGGGGTCCCCAAGGAGGGGAGGAGGAGTTACTACAAACACTGTGACCAAGGACAGAGGGCCCTCTGCCCAAGGAAGATGCGGTTTACCTCTCCGAAGGCTCGTCGGCTGCTGGGCTAAGGAGGAAGTACGTCCAGGGTTCACACTTTTTTGCGAACGCATCTGGGGAAAAAAAGAGCGCACGTCTTCGCCTCAAGGGAGGGGAAAGGCGCAATGCGCAAGCAGTACTCCCGGCCAGCTGACCCAAACTTACTTGTTTGTCTCACCTGATAACACACGGGACGAAACAGGCTCATCCCTGAGGTTATAAAACCTTGCAAAGGTGTTAGGTGTTGCCCAGCCCGCAGCTCTACAGATGTCTGCTAGCAAGGTGCCACGCCCAAGAAGCTCGCAGGTGGCACATGCTGGGCATGGTATACCATAGTGATGGCATCAATGACTCAGTGAGCGATCCTCTGTTTGGAGACTGCGCTTCCTTTCTGCTGTCTTCCAAAGCAGACAAAGTGCTGCTTGGAGCTTCTAAAGCTCTGCGTGGTATCCAAGTAGTTGCGGAGAGCACGCACCAGACACAGCAACGCCAAGGCTGGGTCTACCTCCTCCTGGGCAGCGCTTGCAGGTTCACCGCCTGATCCCAGAAAGGGGTCGTGGGAACCTTGGGCACATAGCCCGGTCGGGATCTCAGGATGACGTGAGAGAAAGCCAGACCGAACTCCAGACAAATTTCGCCGACAGAGAACACCTGCAGGTCCCCTACCCTCTTGATGGGGGTGAGCGCCATCAGGAGGGCGGTCTTTAAAGAGAGCGCCTTTAACTCAGCTGACTCAAGGGGCTTGAAAGGAAGGCTCCGAAGGACCATGGAGAGGTCCCATGAGGGAACGATGTGCGGCCTGTTGGTGAGGCGTGCTGTCGTTGAGACTAACTCCATACCATGAAAAGAGACGCTTTGAACTGTGGCGAGTTGCTCTTTTCCCAGTTGACCTGAAGCTCCAAGCGGCTGAGGTGCCTGAGCACCAGATCCCTGTGCGCACACAACATGTCCCGCGAGTGAGCTAGGATTAGCCAGTCATCGAGATTGTTGAGGATGCGGACGCCCACTTCCCTTAGCAGGCAAGGGCTGCCTCTGCGACTTTCGTGAAGGTGTGAGGACTTTGTACTGGTATGCCCGACCCTCAAAGGCAAACCGGAGAAAGGGTCTGTGTCGAGGAATAATCGAGACATGGAAGTATGCGTCCTTCAGGTCTACCGCCGTGAACCAATCCTGATGCCGGGTTTGTGCCATGGCTGGGCGTGTGAAATTGGGGGGCCCGGAAATAGGGCCCAGGCAACGAGGAAACTGCTCTTTTTTTTTTTAAATGTGGGTACCACATGTTGGCAAAACAAAAGTCAAATGAAAACAAGGATTCTCTACCCAACCCTCGGGCGGAGGTGGGAGTGGCCTGCTTACCAGCTCCCTTAGCGCTTTGGAGCACTCTTGGGGTTCTTGGTGGCCGGCCGTGAGGCGGGTGGCGTCAGAGCCCTGTGGGGCAGGGCAGAGCTGGTGTTACCACCGCAGGGGGATGCCCTGGGTGACGAGCAGACGGAGTGCGGGTTCTGTATCTCCGTCGGGGCAGGATGTGTTGTATAGCCTCTGTCTGCTTCCTTACCTTTGAAAACTGCCGGGAAAAGTCTCCGACGTTGTCGCCAAACAGCCCAAAGTAGGAGATGGGGGCGTCAAGGAAACAAACCTTGTCGGCCTCTCGCAACTCGACAAGGTTGTGCCAAAGGTGGCGTTCCTGGCAAATGTTCCATCGTATATATGTCCCCATATCGCCCCCAGTGCTAACCGGCAATGAGGACATGAACCATCCATGAATGCTGACTCCGCTTGGGTAGCACCCAAACACGTAAGACAGCGATCGTGGCCGTCAGAAATGGAGAGATATCGACCACAACCAGGAAATACACACAAACGAAAAGTTGTCTTGAAAAAGACACATCCGCTCGGCTCCGAAGAAGAAGTCTGAGTGTGTGTTTGCAAGCGGCACTCCTTTTATACCCGTATGTCCGGGGGAGTGGCATGCAAATTCCACACGCCAATTCTTTTTGGCCTTTTCTCAAAGATCAGAGATGTGTGGGCTCCCAAGAGTGAAACCCTAGTGTCAACAGATGAATGATAGGCAACTAAAAGCGATTCAATCACTTTTTCAATGTATTGATTACTAATCCTGCTGCTTCATGTGCATCTAGTAATATGATTTTTGTATAGTGAATCATTAGTGTTGGTCAGTAATACAGTTAACATGCTAAAAATTGAATGAAATGGCAAAACAGCGTACAATATCTTAAAATGTCTAAATATTAGGGCTGTCGATTTAATGCGTTAATTCAGTATGGTTAATTATATAAAAAACAACGTGTTCAAAAATGAACACAATTAATCATGTCTCCGGATCATAATAAGATTCCTGAGCAATTCAAGCATGTAGTACCACCTGTTTACTCCAGGGGGCAGTAAGCAAAACTCCGGCTGTATATGCAACGAGCAGCTTATACAGAGAACAAACCACAATTACCCACATCAGACATCACAACACGAGGACGCGTTCTTGCATTCAAAACACAGCTTGATGGACTGCAAATCCAAACTTAGTGATCTCAAGACATATTTTTCTAAGTATTAACTACGTTTAATTTGATACAGTGACCTGAAATCAGTTTGTTTATGATGCGATGCAACCAAAGTGAGACTCTCCAGAAGCATCGGTCTGACGCATGTGTACACGGACACAATAATATAAATATAGATATATTATTAATTATTTAAATATAACTATTTAATCATTATATATTGAATTATTTTTATTTGAGGGGCTTTCTCAGCCAATAGTTATATATGCAATTAATTACATTTATTAATCGGCATACCATGTAATTAATTTGATTAAAAAAAATGTAATAGATTGACACCTGTAATAAATATTCAATTAGTACCATGCACCCCCCCAGGGCGACTACTGAGAATCACATGAGCAACTGTCAGCTCACAGCGCTCTTGTCTGAGTCAAACGCTCTCAAACCATCGATACAGAATTATTCAACTTATTCAATGTAGAAAGTACTTAATCTTTTCTGCTTTATTTGCTTAACCATAAAATCGTTTTTGTTTTCAGTGAATCTGTCACAGCTCCATCATCCCATCACCTTCCCGTTATGTTTGAACTAGACTTCTGTTACGCTTTCACAAGGAAGACAGAGAGTAATTGTGTTACAGCCCAAATGCAAACGACAATGATGAAGAAGGAAATATAAATGCTAGCATGGAATGAACAAGTGAATACTACATGGGACTAAGACTAGCGTTTATATTTCCTCCTCCATCATCGTTGCTGGGATTTACATTTACATGTATGCATTTGGCAGATGCTTTTATCCAAAGTGACTTACAGTGCACTTATAACAGGGTCAATCCCCCCCGGAGCAACCTGTCTTACTCAAGGACACAATGGTGGTGGCCATGGGGTTCGAACCAGCAACCTTCTGATTAACAGCCCTGTGCTTTAGCCACTACGCCACCACCACTCATTTGGGTTTTGGGATTTGGGTGCGTAACAGAAGTCTATCTAAGCATGAAGGGAAGATGAGAGGATGATGGAGCTGTGACAGAATCATATGTTTCAAAGTTATAATCACATGTTAATGGTTTAGTAGGCTAGCTAACATTGCAGCTGTCCTATTCGTGAAAGAACTGCAGTTTTATTAAAAGCATCAGTGCTTAAAACCACACGTCAATCTGCTTTAAATGTTTTGTCATTTCCTGTGAAGAAACACGAGTATATCGAGCCCTTTTAAACTGTGGGTGGATGTATGTTTAATTTCCCACACTGACATGCAAAACATTTTCCGATTAATGTCCATTTAAAATAGGTAAAGCTGCAGCTATTAGTAAATATTCCTGTATATACATATATATATATATATATATATATATATATATATATATATATATATATATATATATTATAATCTGCATATTCTGTTGAGATACTCTCGCCATTAATTACACTCCATCTGTAAATAGTTAACTTATTAAAGTACTTGACAACAGCACACACTAATGCAGTGAATTGCGAAATATAACAATGCTTTCACCAGTCTTTTATTGCTCTACGTTTGCTTCTCTTTCATGCTCCAATAATACAAAAGTATAAATGTGCATTTAAATGTCGTGAACATATTAGACTAATTCTCTTCCATTGTTCTACATTGCATCAACTGCATGAACATCTGTGGTCACTTTTAGATCTTTCATTTCCCTTTCAGATTGTGCAATCCGTGTTTTCCCATAAAGAGAAGGACATTACTCTAAAAAAAAACTTTGAATTAGTTCATTGTGATTACAGTCAGCATTAATATCACACATATACCTAAATAGGATGTTTATGGCTTTGCATTATCCAAATGTACTCTCCGGCAGCGTCAGTTTCAGCAAGAGAGAAGTGTGAGAGGTGTAGTAACCATCATTGACAACAAGAGGAACTTCCCATGACCGAGTTAAACTTCCTTCACACTGGCAGTTCAGCTGGCCTCTACTCTTCATTAGTTATTCAACCCGTGTCTGAAGTGTGAATGCAGGAAACTACCAGGATGAGTTTACCAACCAGGGAACAATGTGAGTCCTGGAGCCCAGCACAGGTGGCTAGTTACTTAAGTCAGGTGAGTGTTTCAATAAGAATAACCTTCAAATGGCAACAACATTTGCACTTTCTAAACGTACTCTTTTTGAGATGTATGTTGTTCAATTGTTATGTTGTTCATTTGATAAAGACAGTGGCCCTTGAGGTATTGAGACACTTTTTGGCACTTAAATCACACTTACAAATGTGTGACTGTAATTGCATTAGATAACAAAATATCAAAGGAAGTGACATTTTTCTCAGTGACTGAATCAACTAGTGTCTTGGTGATTTGTAGTGGATGTATGAAGTGAATACCCTTAAAGTTCACACAGGTGTCCAAGTAGAGTAACCACAGATGGAGTTCAACACATTCATTATCAACATTTTCCTCTAACGTTTGACAAACACAGTGTCACAATACATTGTCTTTAAATGTTTCGCTTGAAAAGGTCTTTCTTAAAAATAATGGCACTTGGTTTGATATTTTATTACACATTCAGACTTTATGTTCATGTTCAGGGGTGGCTAAAGTATCTAAATACTTTTTGGGGCCACTGTATGTACAAAAACTAGTGTTTGTGAATGTTAGTGAGTAAATTATGTTGTATATTATCTATTAGGCATATGCTGGTATCAAAAGTTTATACCTTGATAAAGTATTATTGCGTTATTGTTTTACATTATAAAAATATATTTAATTGCTTTTTTTATGCACCAAATTGGCCTTTTAAATAAAGTTTTAAAAAAATCACACGGAAAGTAGCTAAAGGACCTTGAACATGTAGGAAACTAACTGAACATTTAAATTAGAGGTAGAGCGATATATTGCTTTTACGATTAATCAGTGCCGATAGTTGCTTTTTGGAACTATCGGTTATCAAAAAATCTATTGCAATAGCTGCTGATATGCTTATTTAAACACCAATTGAAATTAAATATATTTAATTGCTTTTTTTATGTATCGGTTTAACCGATTAATACTGTTCACAGATCAACATGAGGGACTGTGCAGAAACAGTGCAGAGAAAAAAAATTGACGGCCAACATTTTTTGGTAGGTTCTGCTTTTTTGTCAATGTTAGTTTTGGTCAATATTATGGTCATTCATTACAATTTTCACCTTTGGTAAATAATGAGCTGTTCTAATCTTATTGTGCTAGCTTTTTACATTCATAGCAATGTTAATTATGTCAATTGTGAATATCCTTTGGGCTGTTAATAGCATGGTTCTCTCTCAGCCAAACGCACACTAAAGGCACATTTAGGGACAATCAGTAACGGAAGGCAACAGAAAAATGCAGCCATTGGTTTTTTGCACTCTTTCACACGGAGAAGTGAATAAATAACCTTGACTTCCTTATGTGTTTAGTGCCAATGGCAACATGATGCAAACTACCCAACTAATCAGAATCTTACATGGTTGCAGGTATCAGTTGTGAGTTATTAATCTGCATACGAAACGTGGTGCAAAACCAGAGGATGTTAGTATGTTAGTGACTAATACCTGTGGTCAACTTGTGGTCAGTCCACAAGCTTTGAGGAGTCGGACATTAAAATAGGTCTGATCATTTTGGGGATTTTTAACTCTAATGTTAGAACCATATATGAGCAATAATAAGAGTGATGCCCGCCTTATTAAACCCCACTGATTTGACATGTTTTTTTATTTTACAGATCACTGACAAATAAGGTTGTCCGAGGTGACAAAAGTACAAAACACATATCTCAAATTAATAGAAAAGTCATCTTTGAGTTCATGTTGTTTTCACAATTGTTTTAAAAAAAACATTATTTAATGACTTAAAATATGTCATGTGGTGTAACCATCAAGTAAAAGGTATTCAAATTGCACCTTAAATCCATGAGTGTACACAACTTAATTATTTCATGTTTAAAAACAAATAATAATAATATACAGTATATATTTTTCCAGAGCTGTATATCACAGATATACAGCTTGGCGTGGGCAGCTGTGGCTCAGGTGGTAGAGCGGGTCGGCCGCTAATCGCAGGGTTGGCGGTTTGATTCCCGGCCCACATGACTCCACATGCCGAAGTGTTCTTGGGCAAGACACTGAACCCCAAGTTGCTCCCAATGGCAGGCTAGCACCTTGCATAGCAGCTCTGCCGTCATTGGTGTATGAATGTGTGTGAATGGGTCACAGTGTAATGCGATTTGAATACCGTTAAGGTTAAAAAGGTGCTATATAAGTGCAGACCATGAACCAAAGGTGAGGTGAGATGAAATAATAATATACAGAGATTTCCAGAGCTGTATATACAGTATATACACTGATGAGCCAAAACATTATGACCACTCACAGATATACTCACGTGAATAACGTTGATCATCTCATAACAAGGCCACATGTCAAGGACTGGGTGACTGAGTGACTTTGACAATCGCCAAATTGTTAAACTGGGTCAGAGCATCTCTGAAACCGTCAAATGGGCACGTGAGTGTCAGAACTGGACCTTAGAGCAATGGAAGAAGGTCGCCTGGTCCGATGAGTCCCGTTTTCTTTTACATCACTTGGTACGTGTGCGGCGTTTACCTGGAGAAATGATGGCAGCAGGATTTACTGTCAGACAGAGATGGGACCAAGTCACACATGTGCAAGTCTCAAGTAAGTCTCAAGTCTTAACCTTCAAGTCTCAAGTAAGTCCCAAGTATTTTTTTCTTGGGCATGTCAAGTCAAGTCCAAGTCAAGTCCAAGTCAAGTCACCTTATTATTGTAATTTTACCTGCAGAATCTGATCATAATAAAGTGAAAAGACAAGATATAAGTAACTGTCAGTAAATTACAATACTCATGTTCAGTAAAATACATCATGGAATCAAACAAAATTGTAACTTCATAAAATTATTTAATTTTCACTTCTGCTAACAGTGTTTGAAATGTTTTAAATTTTCAACATTGAGTCCATAAAACAAATAACAGCTTAACATCCAACAGACACACACACACACACACACACACACACACACACACACACACACACACACACACACACACACACACACCCTCTGAACACCTCCCTCTCTCTCTCTCAAACACAGTTACATGCATTAAACTTTGTTACATTTCTCCTCTCTCTCTCACACTCTCTCTCTCTCACACACTCACTCTCACACACACTCTCTCTCTCTCACACACTCTCTCTCTCTCTCACACACTCTCTCTCTCTCTCTCACACTCTCTCTCTCACACTCTCTCTCTCTCTCACACACACTCTCTCTCCCACACTCCCACACCCACACATGTTTGTTTTCCTATCCTTATGAGGACTTTCCATAGACATAATGATTTTTATACCGTGCAAACTATAGATTCTATCCCCTAAACCTAACACAACCCCTAACCCTAACCCTCACAGAAAACCTTCTGCATTTTTACATTTTCAATAAAACATTGTTTAGTATGATTTTTAAGTGATTTGAAATATGGGGACACTAGTCTATGTCCTCATAAAGCACATTTATAGCATAATAACCTTGTGATTACCAGTTTATAACTTACAAAATTGTCCTGGTATATCACAAAAACGCGCACACTCTCACACACACTCTCTCTCCCACACTCCCACACCCACACTCACTCACTCACTCTCGCGCTCTCACCCACACACACACACACACACACACACACACACACACACTCCCACACCCACACTCACTCACTCACTCTCGCGCTCTCACACTCCCACCCACACACACACACACACACACACACACTCCCACACCCACACTCACTCTCTCTCACACACACACACTCTCTCTCTCACACACACACACACTCTCTCTCTCTCACACACACACACTCTCTCTCTCTCACTCACTCACACACACACTCACACAGAGTATATCCATAAGCCTATTTTTGCAACGTCTGTGAGTGGGAAACGTTGAGGTACCAGCGCGCGTGAACGTCATGGCAACGTACAAAACAAAGTACCTCGCGCGGGAAACACTTAACGTAAATGCGCGTAACTAACGTAAATCAAGCAGGCTAGTATGCAGCATAAGCCACGAAGTGTTGGCGAAATGAAAAATTAATGGACAGATTTTTTTTTTCCAGAAAACTTCTTGCACAAAATAAATTCAAGCACTTTCAAGGACCTGTATCTATGCATGTTTATTTTCAAGAACTTTCCAGGGCCTTGAATTTTATTTTTCAGATTCACAAACTTTCAAGGATTTCAAGGACCCGTGGGAACCCTGCTATTATTACATTAGCTAACTACCAACTAACCAGATAAAATTACCAAATTGACAAGCACTTACTGGGCAGAATGGCTCTTCAAATGGCGGATCTAAATTGGAGGTTGTCGTCTGGCTGTCCGCGATCTTAACGTTGCATGTCTTGCAAAGCGCTGTTGGTCTTTTACCATCTTGATAATCATTTTTGAAGCCGAAGCGATGACCCTCGGTAACGCTTACCCTCCGGCTGACATGTTGATGGGTTATCTGATCTAAGTGGGCGTGGTGTGCGTAAGGTACGAGAGGGCATGGCTGATGATAGCCTATAGTGTCGTGATCCAGTCATGACAAAACTATTCTCAGCCTGCGCTCCAGCTGGATCAACTTTATTTTTTAAATAATTTATATATTTTATATTCAAACTGAAAACATGATGTGATTAACACTCAAGTCATTCAAGTCTTCGTGTCTCAAGTCAAGTCAAGTCCCGAGTCTTTAACTTCCAAGTCCGAGTCAAGTCTCAAGTATTTCATTTTTTGTCAAGTCAAAAGTCATAAAAATAGCAACTCGAGTCCAAGTCACCAAGTCACAAGTCCCTATGTCTGCTGTCAGAAGACAAGTCGGTGGAGAGCGTGTGATGCTCTAGGCAATGTTCAGCTACCTAAACATTGTTTGAGACCAGGTACACCCCTTCATGGCAATGGTGTTCCCTGATGGCAGTGGCTTCTTTCAGCATGATAATGCACTGTAAAGCGAGTTAAGGGAAAGGAGGAGATGAGAACCGGCTTGGCAATATAAATAACGGAAAACACACAAACATAAACACAGAGCAGCTGCACGTCATTCTCTCTCTCTCTCTCGAACCTTCACCACTGGCCGCCTTTATCCCTCAGGCGCCCCCATCAGGCGAATCAGGGACCAGGCGTGCGTTGTTCCAGCACGGCCCCGCCGTCACGTGGTTCCCGGTCACTCCTCCACCCTCTCAGGCAGACGGCAGCCGCTCCTTCCTGTGCGGACCGGAGTCAGACCAACCCCCAGCAGACAGAACGCTCCTCCGCGTTCTTGGCGACCCGTGGGGACTCTCCTCCGCCCCTGGCAGTGGCCCTACCGCTCCAGGCCATCGGGGAGTCCAGTCCCTCTTCCCCTCGCGGACAGCGATCCTCTTGACCCCTCTGCGTTTCTGGGGGATGGCAGGGCACTCCTCCGCCCCTGGCAGCGGCTCCATCGTTCCAGGCAGTCGGGGATCCAGTCCCTTGACTGCGGACGCTCCCCTCATCTGGGCGATCGGGCTACCTACTCCGTCCCCTGATGGATGGAGGGCACTCCTCCGCTCCCCTGGGTAGAATGGCAGTGTTGAGGACTCCGCGACAGGCATCCCTCCTCCTTCCCGGGTTTCGGCACCAATGTAAAGCAGCTTAAGGGAAAGGAGCAGGTGAGAACCGGCTTGGCAATATAATTAACAGGTTAATGATAAACTGAACGGAAAACACACAAACATAAACACAGAGCAGCTGCATGTCATTCTCTCTCTCTCTCGAACCTTCGTCACCGGCTGCATTTATCCCTTGTGCGCCCCCATCAGGCTGATTGGGGACCAGGCGTGTGTTGTTCCAGCCCGGCCCCGCCCTCCTCCGCTCTACATGCACCCTGCCACTCTGCACACATGATCAAGAGATCAAGGTGTTGCCCTGGCCTCCAAATTCCCCAGAATTTGACTTTGCGATTGACTGGTAGATCGCGATCAACCCCTGAATTACATCGTGTCCCGATTAATTAATCGCGATTAATCGCATATACAAATATTTGCTGAGAAAGCCCCTCATATAACAATAACTCAATATATAATGATTATACATATTTATATCAATATATAATTATACATAGTTATCTTTAAATATTTAAAAATTAATATATATATATACACTATATTCAGATAATTAAAATGTATTACATTCCTGTGGCAGAAGAGTTAATCATTGATAAAACGATACAAAAAGTGGCTTTATAATACAATGTATTGTTTATTATCATATTATTGATCATAAGTCAATCATTGATCAACAGTTCACAAGTGAATTTATCAATCAGAGATTTATTATGAGGGCTTGTTTAAGGACCTGTCAATCTACACCTGCGTCAGACATGCTTGTGTAGCGTCTCGGGTGCGTCGCATCATAAACACAAAATGTTTAGTTCATTGTGTCAAGTTAAATATAGTTTAATACTCAGAACACATCTTGAGATCTCTTAGTTCAGATTTGCGCTCCTTCAAGTGTTTTGAACGCAAGAATGTAACTCATGTTTGTGTTGTTCTGCTGAAGTGTTTCTTCACTGTATAAACTGTGTGTTGCTCAGACAGCTGAAGTTTCACTTACTGCCCCCTGGAGTAAACAGGTGGTACTATAAGCTTGCATTTCTCAGGAATGTTCCTTATTACGGTCCGGGGGTATTGCGATTAATTCCGTAAATTTTTTTAACGTGTTATTTTTTGTAAAATTAATCGCACTGAATTAACGCGTTAAATCGATGGCCCTAGTTTTTAACTTTTATTAATTTGATGCTACATTTGCGAGACAAGATATTGCGTTTGCGCTGTCCTCATAAACGTAACAAATAATTCTGAGTTTCCAAATGAATCTGGAGTTTAGTCAAATCCAAAGTAAAACTGATTTCTGCTGCTCATTCAGTTTACTTCATTATAATGAAAGCAACGCATCACGAGCGAAACACACTTAGATTAGAGTTTACTTAATCCATTTGTGTTGGCGCAACATCAATATTTGTTTGCATTTTGCTGAAATTGTTACAGAAAATGACATTATGTAAAAATGCTTTTATTTAAAATACAATATTTTTACTGCCATTTTTTTAAGAATAAAAAGGTTATTCTGCACTACTCATGAAAACTTTTATTTTTCAAGAATTTCAGCTTTAATTAAAGTTTTATTTATTTATAAAAAAAATGTTTTACTGTATCCAGACGGTAACACCATATGACATTACAAATATCAAAATGACTTCAAACTAAGAATTTGGAAACATATTAATCATAGAAGAGGTGTATTTAAGTCATTGTTTTGTGCGAATTGCATTTGTAATGTATGTTTGAATAATTCAGTACAAAAAAAAAAGAGCGTGACATCATTGACACTTACATTATTTAAAGATGACAAACATTTAAAGAAACATCGTCAGTACACAATACACACACATATAGATTCTTATCTAATCGTATGTGTTAGAGTCCACATATACAGTTTTGATTGTACATCTAAAATAGGTTCAAAATGGATAAACTTCATTTAAGCACGTCGAATTTGATCAGGTTAAACCCTATTTAAATTCCCAAGACTGTGGCTCCGTAAACTCCTTTCAACCCTTTAAAAACAGTCAAATAGGATTATTGAAAAGCCTTAAATAACTCATAAGGCATGTAGTTTGATTTTTAACTATCCATCATGATTTGAAACACAAACCAAAGTTGATTTCAGTCCAGCCCTGATTATAAGTCTGAACGTCTAGAGTTAGGATGCTTAGAAGACTGTTTAACACTGATAATATCTTTAGTAGACCGTCTACATGAGTCGGTTCAGTCCTGTCACCTTCAGTATATCAGATCAAATGTACTACATCAATCTTTTGCTCAAACTAAGTTTGATATAGTAGCAGCGTGCCAGATGTTCTGGACATGTTTTCCAGTATTACGCACCTCTGCATCACTCTCAGTGTCCTCTTGAGAGCATTCTAAGGGCATATATTGAAATCTTTGCATATTCATGTGGCGTTTATGCTTTTACCATCTGCTCCTATGCCATGATGTGTAGCGAAAGACTCGGTAGATCACAGGAACGTTGTGACTTGTGAACACTGCACATAAAATGATCCGTTTATACATTGTTCCACATTTGACACTATAAAAACAGTGTCGAGGAGTAACTTGCTACACATAGTGATGATAATAGCACATTTTCACAAAACTAACAGTAATATTGGATTAATATTAGGGCTTGGTTTCGCCACCCACCACACAATACATATTGAAACCAAATGTGCCTTTTCATAAAAATGTCAAAATATCTTGGGTCGGGGGATCTCAGTGAGTATTGACACTGACTATCACAGCTGGAGTCACGAGTTTGAATCCAGGGGGTGCTGAGTGACTCCAGCCAGGTCTCCTTAGCAACCAAATTGGCCCGGTTGCTAGGGAGGGTAGAGTCACATGGGGTAACCTCCTCGTGGTCGTGATCAATGGGTTGTGTGGTGAGTTGTGTGTGGATCGTGGAGAGTAGCATGAGCCTCCACATTCTGTGAGTCTCCGCGGTGTCATGCACAACAAGTCACGTGATCAGATGCGCGGATTGACGATCTCAGAAGCGGAGGCAACTGAGACTCGTCCTCCGCCACCCGGATTGAACACGGCATTCGTCAGTTTGTCGGATGCTAGGTGGGTGATGGTTAATTTGGTTTGAGTGGCATAATATGGGTTGCGGAGCCATGAAGGCTGAGCCGCATGGTCTGAAAGATGTGCCGCAGTTGTGGCACATGAATGGTGGCGGATGACACTTTTGCGCTGTTTGCCGTGTAGTGGGAGTTTGTCGTATGGCCCTAAAGACTCCATGATTGCAGCACTTGAACAGCGTATTTGCACTGTTTGCAGTGCAGTAGGAGGTTTGTTTGCACAGCCCAAAAGACGCGGTGTTGCAGCGCTTGGACAGAGCGTGCGCTGTTTGCAGTTAAGTGGAAGTTTGTCGCATGGCCCGAAAGACGGCACGGCACCTGTACAGTACATTTGTACAGTACAGGCCTTCCTGCATGTGCTATTAGACCTCTGCAAATGATCCAGAATGAAGCAGCACGTCTGGTCTTTAATGAACCTAAGAGAGCACATGTTACGCCACTCTGTGTCTCTCTCCACTGGCTGCCGGTTGATGCATGTATTAAATTCAAGGCCCTGATGCTGGCATACAGAACAGTCACTGGATCTGCTCCAGCATACCTAAAAACATTTATGCAGAGCTACGTTCCCACCAGAAGCCTGCGGTCGGCTAAGGAACGTCGCCTTGTCGTACCAAATCAAAGAGGCACCAAAACACTTTCCCGGACTTTCAGTTTCATCATACCACGGTGGTGGAATGACCTTCCCAACTCAATCTGGGAAGCTAACTCACTCTCTATCTTCAAAAAACGGCTAAAAACCCATCTTTTCCAAAAGCACTTAACCGGTCAATAAAAAATAAAAAATATATATACATATATATTTACAATTCTTGTTGCACTTAAATCTGTTTTGTATACTATTCTGATGATAGTGAAACTTTGTAGTATGACACTTTTCGTACCACTGTCTCCTTAAGATGATTCGCTTGTGTTTTCCTCTTTTGTAAGTCGCTTTGGATAAAAGCGTCTGCTAAATGAATAAATGTAAATGTAAATTTGTGCTGCTTAGGGATGTGTTGAGCCAATAGAAAACATGGTTACGTGCTAAACATAGTGCCTGCGGACGCCTGAAAGTAATTGTTACTAGATTAAACACCGGAAGACTCAACGCCTTGTAGAGGTAAGCGGCTGTTTATATACGCTTACTCTAGCGATGTGATTGGTCGGATTAAATGACCTTGCTCCTTCCAAACCTAGTATTATAAAACTCCATTTTATGCACAAAAGAACATAAGTTCATATATGTCATTTATTTTAATTAATTGCATACAGTTAATTTTTTTAAGTCTTTGTTTATATCGCTGGTGCTTGAGGGAATGGACTAAGGACGGAGACGGTGGAATAACTGGAGAAGAACCCCAGAATTAAATTGCACTTGGTCCAGCCCATTAGCGCTTTGTTCGTGCAGTTTCGCCAAACCCACTTGTGCCTGGACTTAGCACATGCTTGCACGAAAATACCAAAACTTTATGTTCATGCTCGCTGACTTTGCACTTATGACTTAAAGCATTATGCTGCGCTTAAAATAAAATAGGGCCCTTTGGTTTATTTGTATTTTTTTGGGTTTCCAGACAATTACAAATCATTAAATTTTTTTCTTTTAAGGCCCGAAAAAAAATCTAAATGACTTCGTCCTCAGTTTTGTGTGAACTGCATTTTTAATGTACTTTTAATAACTTAACAGATCCAGACAAAACACTGAGTGTCACGTCATTGACCCTTATACGGTTTCAGTTTCACTCTTGCGTTTCATAGACCGCTTTGGGCGCACTGAGAAACCTTTTTCATTGTTGAAATGTTGGACATGATATATATACACACAAGTATTGATATGAGGATCTAAGCATTGCTATTATATCACAAAGCAGATTCCCCAAACACTGAACTGCTCTCAGATCAGTATAAAAGACTCAATCTGTCAACACGAGGAGTACATTTTGACAACGTCCTCCAGTGAAGGACTAACTGTGTGTGATTCCTAAAGAGAGAGCACTAGGTCAAACTTGGTGATCTTGAGGTCTTGATATATTCCTCAGATATATTTGACGACTTTCAGACAGCTTTGGACCAGGTTGCAAATGCAGTTGATGTGAGACTCAGGGTTTTCACTGAGCCAAGCAGAAACTTTGCGCTATGCTTACGGGAAAACCTGGTCTGTTTAATATGCGGCGGCGGATCCCGTCTCTCTCTCTCTCTCTCTGACTCCTCGAGAAACTCAACATAAATAATTCAATCTAACAAGCCGCATCCAAGTAGGTGCCCATGCAAAATATTCTATATTTTATTCTGGGTCAAAAGGCTAAGCTTAAATTGTAGGCATGGAAGGGTGATTTTCTTGTCTTTTTGTCTGTGGAGAGTTAAGAAAGCTCAACTGCTTGAGTTTGTCTCTATCAAACCCTTTTCCTTTCTCACACTTTTATAAATTCACTGTATGTTTTTGGATATCAGTTGAAATGTGAAGTAGATCTTTTTCCACTCAGCTTATATTTGAGACTATAAAAAAACATGAAGGATGTAATAAATCAATCTATAGCTGAATATTTAAGTTAGCCTGTTGGGCCAGCTAATGCTAACGCTAGTGAGCTTAGCCTCAATGCATTTTCAGTATGTCGACAGTTTAACAAAGCTAATCAAAAATGAAGCTAGCTAAGCTACAAAGTACTCTATAGAAAAATGTGTGAAGCTAAACTAAATGCAATTCTTTAGAAAAAAGTGCTTTTATCAAATTAAAAGCTTCACATTTCTGCCTTTAACCCTTATGTTGTGTTTCAGTCATTTTGACCCAGATGACTTAAATATAAATATATATATAAATAATCCAACTTGAATAAAATTCCTTGACTTTGCTCACATATGGTATCAGAAAACAAAACAAAAAATTGGGAAAGTATTCTTTACACATTATTGGTAGTTAATGTGGCTCGGGATAGGGAATTTCGGGGCCCCCTGCTGGAGCAGCTGCCCCCGTAACCCGACTTCGGATAAGCGGTTGAAGATGGATGGTTGGACATATTATTGGTTTTATTTCAGCTTGTTACACTTGTTGCGTTGCCGTACTAAAGGCACTCGTTACTAAAGATTTTCTGAACTATGTAAAAACTCCATAGTAACCATCTGTGACAACTACCAACCACCTAGTAACACCATAGCAACCACCAAAAATACCTTAGCAACCGCCCTACACCCTAGCAACCGGCTAGAGACGCCCTAGCAACCACCCTGAATACCTTAGCAACCACCTGCCAACACCATAGCAACAACCCAGAACACGATAGCAACCCACTAGAAACATCCTAGCAACTGCCCTGAACACCCTAGCAACCGGTTAGAAACGCCCTAGCAACCACCCAGAATACCTTAGTAACCACCTACCAACACCATAGCAACAACCCAGAACATGATAGCAACCCACTAGAAACATCCTAGCAACCACCCAGAATACCTTAGCAACTGCCTAGCAACACCATAGCAACCACCCAGAACACCATAGCAAAATGACCGGACATTGGAAATGAATACAGAAATATTATATGTTCAGGAGCATCGCAATCCTTTAGATAAGCACAAATGTGGATGTGTGTTGAGCAACCTTTTGTGCATCGTCTTTCCATGCACACTCTCTGAGGAATATTTCAATATCTACTCGTCGTATTATGTTGTGTTTGAGCTCGTTTGAATCGGAATAGTCTGTTCTAAGTTACAAAGTGTCACTGTCTAAGTTATATGACAAGTTTGGCCTCTGAGTGAAACAAATGTACTAATTTCATTCTACAAATTGAGACCTTTCCAACGATATATAACTCATACAACACATATCTCATCTTTTTAATGTCTGAATATACTTTTGTGATAACAACCATTATTTAAGAACTGTTAGAAACAGTTATATGCATTGTAATGTCCAAGTTATATGCTTTAAAATGACAACTATTTTGTCCAGATCAAACAGGTTAATAATTAATTTATGACATATATATTTTCTCCAGTGAGTGATTACTAAAAATATTTTTTGTGGTTATCAACATTACGCCACAAATGCTGTCGATTGAGCTTAACTTGTATTGAACCCTGAATATTCCTCTAAAAAACTAGTAACCAAAGTCCCTTTTGAGGCGAGTCAGTCTATTTAGCCGTAATCTTGGGAACGCTCCAGAGCAGCTATTTTCTATGGATACAAGTGGCACAAAAGTACAGCTCCTATCTACTTGAATGGGCATAGACAGGAATCTCCAAAGCAGATGGTCAAGTTTATAATCAAAGAACATTTTTCAAATCAGCAGTGAAATCTGATATCAATGGTATCATACATTTATAAATAATGCTTATTAAGTTCAGATCACGCTAAAAAAGAAAGACATTTTTTATTTTATTTTTTTTTTTTTTTTTTTATGCTAATCCAGCTAATGCGCATACACATTCTGGAGCTGACTGACAGGTGATATCTGTATCTAGACGGTGTTTGGCTCTTTAACCTGTAAGGTGGGACTACCTGTTCTACATCCGCTATATTGGGCATTCCAGTTTCTCCAATGCATTTTAATACTTAAAAAGTGCTTTGTTTGAGGGGACATGTGCTCTTACTTTGCCAAGCAATCTGACTCAAGATTTTCACCCGGCAGATGATAAAACAAAAACAAAAAAATCCCAATGACATTTACATTGGCAAAATAACCTAACCTGATTGAGCCATAGAGCCCAGAATATACTTCGGTGTGGGCTCTTTTGGCTAGACCCATTCAACACAACAACTGTACACAACGCTGGGGAAACCCACAGAGTGGCTTGTCCAGACTTTTTTGAGTGTGGTGGCACACTCACACCATGTGGGGCAATGACTCATTCAAGGGTGGCATGAAGTGTAACTCATTGTCCCTGATAAATAATAATAAAAATGTACATTTTCAGGAATTTCAATAGTCGAATGCTAGTTAAATATTCTATTAAATGTTATTAACCATTTAAGCTTGGATGGACCCACTGGAAACAATAACATTATATTACATATTAATAACTGCAGTCTTGACCAACACAAAATACACTTTAAAATAAGTGCAGGCATTATGACCAAAACTGAACAAGTGCTTTGAAATTTGCAGACATATCAGACGTGTTTCATTTTGATCATTTATTAATAATTTTGCTCTGCACATATTATTGTAATCAGTAAAAACATAAAATTCATCAAATATTCATGTGTCATATGTTGTTGGAAAGCTTTCAATTACAGTACAATACAACCAGTCTATTTTTTTACTCACAGACAAAAATATACCGAGTAACCTAAACCCTATTGAGCATCTGTGGGGCATCTTCGAATGGAAGGTGGACTCCAGTGGCAACCTGTGAAGCTTTGGTGAACTCCATTCCCAAGAGGGTTAAAGCAGTGCTGGAAAATAATGGTGGCCACGCAAAATATTGACACTTTGGGCCCAATTTGGACATTTTCACTTAGGGGTGTACTCACTTTAGTTGCCAGCGGTTTAGACATTAATGTGACCAATCTAGACACGCCCCTGTCAGGACAGTCAGCAATTCATATTACTTATAAGTGGGGAAATGAAGGTAAAGTAGGCCAAAGGGAGGTATTAATTAATTTATAATGTAAATAAGTAGGAAGTATGAATAAGAAAGAGACAACACGTTTGATTCCATCAGAGTTAGTAGGTTGCATAAGGCCTGTAAGTTGTCCGTTAAGTAATAAAGAGAATTAGCCGGTCACTTTGTTAAATTTATCACCACGTGAAATGGTTTTATCCGTTTCTATTTCAGATGCTTTAAAGGGATAGTTCATTATTCACTCACCCGGATGCCATCCCAGATGTGTATGACTGTCTTTCTTCAGCAGAACACAATTGAAGATTTTTAGAAGAAGATTGAGCTCTGTCAGGTCCTTATAATGCAAGTACACGGATGGCAGCACTTTGACGGCCCAAAAGTCTCATTTAGGCAGCATAAAAGTAATCCACACGACTCCAGTCGATAAATGAATGTCTTCTGAAGCAAATCGACAAGTTTGTATAAAAAATAAATCGATAATTAAAATTAAATCACTATTAACTTTTAAAAAGCACCTCCGGCCAGCAGTTGACGCATCACATAGCTGTCATGTGACATAAGCGCGTCGTTGAGTTCACGCGAGAATTCAGAAGCGCCGCTTGTTTACAACAGAGGAACGAACGTCACGCGAGATTTCGGCCATTACAAACTGCATCAGAGCCCTGGACGGAAGCGTCAATTTAAAGTTAATAACGTTTTCATTATCGACTTATTTCTTACATAAACCTATCGATTCATTGATCGACTGGATTGCTTTTATGCTGCCAAAATGTGACTTTTGGACCGTCAAAGTGCTGCCATCCGTGTACTTGCATTATAAGGACCTGACCATAGACTGTAAAAAAAGATGGACGACGCCCCTTCGCTCTTTTCCATTGGTGAGAACTGAAGCCGCCAGTGTCCCGATATAGCGCTGACATCTTGGGACTTGAGTCTGCGCAGTTGCGATTTTGGGACCAGACCTGCGCAGTAGTGAGCAGGAAGTAAAGCCGCGAAATCAAGGCCCCGCCCTCACTCTCGCCGAATCAATCGCAAGCACACGCCCCTGCACTTTTGACTTCTGAATTATGACGGTGTGAAATAATTAATTATAAAAATGTAGATATTCAATTTAAAGCTCCAATCTCCTCAGTCCTCCGAAGATCCCGAAAAAAAGTCTGTTGGTGCTTCGGTGACTACTTCGCTCAGAGAACCTGTCAATCACAGCTGTCAATCATGATGTCACAGCACCGTTTTTATAGCATCAAATAACTAAAAACAAACTTATTTTGAAAACAAACACTTGAAATGACATCAACGTGATAGAAACGACAGTAAATGACTGAAACTATCTTTGGAAAAAAGATATGTGAAGTGTAATTTAATTGTTTAGTTGGTCTCACGTCCCGTTGAATAACATGGGGAGGCGGGGCTTATGACCTATACTAGGACCAGTCACCGGGGGGCGATCGAGACGTTTTGGCTTCACTTTTGAGGGCTTGTGCGGCACGCTTGGACCTGACAGAGCTCTATCTTCTCCTAAAAATCTTCAATTGTGTTCTGCTGAAGAAAGACAGTCATACACATCTGGGATGACATCAGGGTGAGTGAATAATGAGATCATTTTCATTTTTGGGTGAACTATTTCTTTAACTCTATGTTTTCCAGTTATTGCTGGATTCTGACTCCACCTAGTGTTGGAAATAAGAAAGCAACCCTGTAAAAGTTGTAATGATTGATGGCTGACTACTTAGTGATGTACAATTAATTACATCCTCCATTTTTTTCCTCTGGTAGACCTTTACCTATCTATATACCTTTATAGGCTATAACTAAGTCAAAAGTTAGACAAATAGATTTATACTACCTAATTTATACAATATACTGTTGTTTTCTTAAACTTAACTTGACAATCTATGTGTGTTTGTGTCAGAACTGTCACTGAATATTACTCATTCTCTTTATAGAAATTCACCTTGATGTTTTTAATGACTGAAAAATGGCAGAATGTCAACACTACTTTGATGTTATTTTGTAACACTGTTGTTTGTTTCGACAGAACCTGTCTGACAGTGATGTCACCAAATTCAGCCTCGTCCAGCGACCGTAAGGATCTATTTCTTTTCACTCCTCCCAAGTCAAATCAGTAAACCATTACATTTCTTGCATGAGTTCCTCTTTACTGTTGGTTTAATGGTTGTCTGATGTAATGAGGAAGCTGCCCACATAACTTACACACAAACTCACTCAGAAGTGATGTGTTACAACAGTATAAGATTGAAAAGTCTTATACGCCTCCTGTATCTCCAAAATCTGAACCACATTTTCAGATAAAAATACCAATCTAAAACCAATAGATAAGTTTTTTTGAATTGTTGTATTTTAAGGATTAGTTCACCCAAAAATGACAATTCAGTCATTGTTTACTCAAAAGTCGTATAGAACCCATAAGGAGATATTAGGAAAATATGTTGTGCTCGGTGATGTCATACAATGGCAGTTTATGGTGACCACCTCTTCACACTTTAAAAGAACACAAAAGTATAATTCAGAGACAAAAATATACAGAGTAATAGCTAAGTATTTATTTAATAGTTGATTGATGTAGTAGTCCAGCGTCATGGAATGCTAAACCAATCGTATTAAGATTCAGAGGTGGAAGTCCTCCAAATATGGGCAGAGAGGATCGTTCACTGTAATTACATATGCACAGGACAAAGGCTCAATGATGACTCAGATGACACAGAGTGGAACTGAATGAGGTCTCGTTACTTAAAAGAACACAAAAGTATCATTCAGAGAGCGCCTTATGCAATTCAATTCGATTGGACCCCCTGCAGATTTTATAGACCCACCTGCTGGAGATGCCAATCAGAAGATGGAGACACAACCCATGTCTTTTGGGGGGGTGTTAAGATCCAGGAGTTTTGGATGAAGGTTCAGAGTTTTATGTTTGATGCATTGGGCTCTCATTGTTCTAACCAGCAGTGACGAGCGACGGTACGTTCTATCAATCTCTTGTTTTTCGATTTTCATCATTGTGCAGGTAACTCCACCTGCTGTGAACTGGTACCGCTCCAATAACGTAAAAAAATAAGGCTGGGCATAGAAATGCATAAATTCTTCAATTACAAACTCTTCATACATGTTTAGCAAGTTCTGTTCTCTGTTTTGTGTGCAGTTGTGTTCTGTTGTCACTATCACTGGTTTTAGACAAACCAAACAAGAACTTACTAAACAAGAGATTGATAGAACGTACCTTCACTCGTCACTGCTGGTTAGAACAAAATCTCTGATTAACATAGAAAATAAACCTTTTATCATGTGTCGTTTGCCGTCAGATGAGGACACGGTGTGACTGTGGTGACCTGTAGCCTCCTCTATGTTTCTGTTTGATTTACGAGTACTCTGTTCAAATAATAAGGCTGGGCATAGAAATGCATCAATTCTTCAACTACAAACTCTTCACACATGTTTAGTAAGTTCTGTTTTGTGTGCAGATGTGTTGTGTTGTCACTATCGCTGTGTTGGACCTGTTTTAGATAAACAAAACGATTTTTCGATTGAATGCCCCAAAGTCACGAGGGGTCTGCGTGAACTGTTACTCTCATGCCCTATCATGAACGCGCACAGATCAACGGCAGTGAACATTTTCACTAAATAACACATCGTATTTCAGTTTCTCATCAAATCTTATCATCTGCTTTCATAACATTCATGAGTCTCATGAATAATTAATTAGACTTCTGAATTATACTTTTGTGTTCTTTTGAAGCTTGAAGAGGTGTCACCATAAACTGCCATTGTATGACATCACTGAGCACAACATTTATTCACAAGTTCTCCCTTTGTGTTCAGAAAAAATAATGAGTAAACAATTAAACAATGACTGAATTGACATTTTTAGGTGAACTTAACTTTAATCCTATGTAATGTTACTTTATTGTTTAACATTTTCTAGCTTAACATACATTATTAATTAAATTAATTGTAATGAATTATATTTATTTATTTTAACACAATTAAATCTAACTTTTAAGTTAAAAAAATTACTTTTCTTATTACAAACTGAGCAATATGTGTCTGTAGTTTCCCACTGGTTTTAATTGTGAACAAGAATAAAGCTTATAGCAGAAGTTATAGTTTCAATAACCTTTTTAAAACCTTTTAAGAAAAGTCATGCAGCTAGTTCAGGTTTTCCAAGGAGTAAAATACACGTTCTCACCGAACATGGAACAATAGTGATTAAATGGATTCAGTTATTGAAGTAAAACCGCACGCAGTCTTCTATGCATCAGACTGTTTGAAGAAACTGCTTCAATTCCAAATCCTTATTAGACACACATGGTAACAAAAGAAACACTCAGACAGAGAACATAGTCATAATCATTTCAAAGTGGCGTTAACCTAAATATAGAGCTTATGTGATCTTCAACTGTAGTTTCAAAATCCTCATTACAAACCACTTCTGTGGAAAACTGCTCTCTTCAACACAGCTGTAAGCATGCGCTGTCTTTACGACTGATCCCCGAGTGCTCAACACTAGTTTACACTACTAACCTGCCAGAGTCAGGAGCTCAGGCAGAATGGAGCACCTCACCAAAATCACTGCACCTGCTACTGTTAAACTTCGGTAAGAAAGAACGTTTGAATTATTTATGAGCCTTGTATCATTGTTATTTATGTAGGAAGTTGTCTGCGCTCTGTTTCGGTCAGATTCATTCAAACAAACACAACAAATCTTGACACGTTACAATGATTAACTTCAGACAGTGAACAAAACGGATTATTCTGCATGAGTCATGACACATCTAAACATCTGTGCTTTGCAAATCTGTAACTTGTAATGACAAATGTGCGGTAGCAAACGTTCTACACTGTAAAAAGTGGTAAGCTGACATTGTTACTATTTATATCTAATCTAGCACTTACAGTGAGTTTTGTTAGTGTAACCTAACGTGTTTAGATCGATTCAGATATATCACATGATCATTTTGACTTGAATAAAACCAGTTAGTTTGGATGTTACCACGTATGTATAAATATACTATTATTCATTGTTAGTTCATGATGTCAGTTCCATTTAATCCCACTTGTTACAATTTGTGACCAAAATTCCGTTTGGAACTTTCAGGTTCTAAAACACGTTGTTGATGTGTTTTACACAGAGTTGTGACTATAAATGAAAGTGCAGACTGTCTTGATTTCATGTGAACACTTTTAGTCACATGACTATATTAACGTTTATTAAAAGTATTCGTATGTGCAGAAACGTGTTTGTTTCAATGTTAGTCCATTGTGTCAACTATAACATGTACATCCTTATTGTACAGTGTTACCAGATAGTTTTCACCTCCCAAAATATGACATAAATGCATAGCAGAAAGTCTGTCTTTAGTTGTCTATTTATTTGGGTGGGGTGAGGTTTTGTGGTGGATTAAGATAGCAGGGAGGACTATAATTATGTTCATTATGCGTCTAGGTCATCTCTGTTTCTCATACACAAACACAGACATCAGCTTCATCAGATCTGTCTATTCACAAAACTAAAAATAAAGTCCAATGTATTGCACGTCGATCGATCTGTCTGAGTTTCTTTAATGCTCTACAAACGAATATTGAAAACCCTTTAATCTAAAGGCCTAAAAACACCAAACCGTGTCCAGCATACATGTGAACTCCATCAATACTGTTTAAATGCATTATTACAAGTTGCTTGAGAGAATAATCAGAATCTACATAAACAACAACGGAAAATACAAGAGAGTTATTTACTTCATCATTTTAATATAATTGTAAAATGTAGGGCGTCCAAACTTTTTTTGTGGTTTGTTTGTGTTATGATTTGTCATATATGATTTCACTTTAAATCGGTTACAAACTTATTTATTGATTTATTGATTTAATAATGTTTCAGGCAGCTCCAGAAAATCGTCCAAGACATTAAGAAGAATGACGACAGCCTTTTCAACAGATTAAAAAGGTGTTATTCCATTTATTTATTTTGTATAATTCCTCATTAAGCAAACATATACCTATACATTGGGATTACGTATTCAGACTGGTACTTGTAATTAGATTACATTACATTTTAAACCGCTTGTAATCAGATTAGAGTTACTTTTTATGGATTACATGATTACTTATTCTAATTCTTCTATTTTTATATTTAAAAAAAGGCATTTTTAAAGATTTGTTTTGTGCAACTTTTCATTCTAAATCAGTCTAATGCCGATATACATTATGCAAGCCTTTAAAGGGACAGTACACCCAAAAATGAAAATTCTCTCATCATTTACTCAACCTCATGCCATCCCAGATGTACATATTTCAGCTCTGTAGGTCCATACAATGCAATGCAAAACTTTGAAGCTCCACAAACCACATAAAGGCAACATAAAAGTAATCCATAAAACTCCAGTGGTGTAATCCATGTCTTCTGAAGTGATAGGATAGGTGTGGGTGAGAAACCGCTCAATATTTAAGTCCTTTTTTCACTATAAATTATCTCCCTGCCCAGTAGGTGGCGATATGCACAAAAAAGTGATTGCCAAAAACAAAAGAAGAAAAATGTGAAAGTGGAGATTTATAGTAAAAAAGGACTTAAAGCTGCACTATGTAAAAAATTGCCATTATTGATTGAGTACATAAACAACCAGTGTTCAAAACAAATCATTTTTATACGGTAAGCCTATAAAATGATTTGTATTTTGAGATGTTTGACGTGAAATCGCTGGCTCGTGACATACATCCTTTCGTCATTACGTCATGTCCGTAAACACAGGAAAGAAGATACGGCTGTCTCGTTCCCATGTTAACAGTAGGTGACGGTAATGTGCTGTTTAAGTTTGCGAGTTGCCATTAAAAAGAAGAAAGAAACTAAAGTTCACTCACTCACACTTACAGTTCAGGATGGATATTTATCTGTTATCCATTTGGCAAAGTTGTTTACCTGCTATAATGCTTGGATATGTTGACTGGTACAGTTTCACCTCTTAAATTGATAAGTGTAGTACAATACAAACATTACTACTAGATAAAACTGCTATGAAATATACTGGTAGTGATTGAGGTGATTGAGTCTCTTGGTCTTTATGTAAAAGATCTTTGAGAGTGTCAGAAAAGCACTATAAGTGTAAAATTAATTCATTCAAAATATGTGAATACGAGTGTTGTTTATCTTCATCAAAGCAAGTAATATTTCAGTTTTAAATGTTTAATCGTATAACATTATATCACGTTATGGCTCTGAAAATTTCCAGTCATGATCACACACTGGCAAAGCTCAAATCATGTGATTCATCCGCCAGAAGAGCAGAGACGAAACACGACTGACGTAAAGTGTTCTTACGCAAATTGCTTGCAATTTTAACTTTCAACCACAGATGTCGCTAGAGAGCACAGAGTTACGTAGTGCAGCTTTAAATATGTTTCTCACCCACACCCACCATATCACTTCTGACGAAATGGATTACTTCAATGCTACCTTTATGTGCTTTTTGGTCCTTAACATTTCTGGTCACCATTCACTTGCATTGTATGGACCGACAGAGCTGAGATAATCTTATAAAAATCGTAGTTTGTGTTCAGCAGAAGAAAGAAAGTCACGCACATCTGGGATGACATGAGGGTGAGTAAATGATGACATTACCTGTTACTATTTAAATCATGTAATTTGTAATCAGTACCAGACCCAGCACTGTTGTGTACATACGCTATACATCAATCAATCATTTGAATCTCTAATTTTGCAAGCTAAACGAAACTGAAGTACTGAATGCATTTGACAGCTAGCCTGAAATTAGACATGTGGAAACATCTGTTGTCTCTGTCCTCCCATATTTCCTTTCGCTTCCTCTATTGGCATAGTCCAAAACCAGACCATTAGTTGTGGTGTATGACAACAAGAGTACGCCTACACTCCACTGGTCCACGTTATCAAGTCAATTTAGTTGTTATTAATCTAATAGACACCTGTTCTAACTGTAAATACAGTCATAGACGTATATCTGTTTATTACAGTAATATGTAATCCACTATTTTGGGCTAGTTCCTGTGTAGCTGTAAGTGATCAGGTTGATAAGTATTGTTATATAATTAACTAGTGATATGTTTTCATTAATAAGATAAATATAGTATGTGAATGATGTGCATGTTTTAAAGATGTGCAAGACAGATATGGGAAATATGTGAATGAAGGGCACTGGCTTGAATAGTGTACAAATTGGCGTCTCAAAATTATTGTAAGCAAAAATAAATGATTTAAAGGTGCTGTAAGTGATTTCAGCCGTTCTACTTCCATGACACTGAGCCGTTGGATTAGCCACGCCCCCTATTTCCAAAACCCCGCACTCCGAAGATACCAAAAGATCTTTATTGACGCCGACATCATGCAGAAACGGTTGCAAATAACAAGAGCAGCAAATCATCGCCCTCTTCTGGCAACTGTTATGAACAACATGGCATAAAAATGGCATTAAGCCTCAATAATTCACTGCAACTACAATACTGTGAGAACGGGCACAATGATTGACAGTATAAATAACTAAAAACCAACATTTCGTCCCAAACGAGACAGTCCCTACTGGGTGATTTAGGGTCATACCGCAACATAAATGCTTATGAAAGCCAAAATATTAAATGTCATGGATCAGTTTTATGGAGTAATCCATTATTTTGTAATGGGGTTTCAAAATGACAGTTTTCTCATATGATTTTGGAGCAAAACTATATGCCAAAAAAATTATCTCAGAAAGGTGATAGCAACATTATTTCATTTTGACACAGAGATTGGTAGGTCTATTTATAACATCAGTTGACTTCTGCACATCTTGTTGCATTATATGCCAATGGCATGAGTCCGAAAATGGGAAAAACACTTTTTTGTGTTGTTTTTTCCAAAGTTGGAGTGCCTGTGACTCCAGAAGTATTACAGATATCTTAATGTACTTTTATATATTGGTTCTGAACAAACTTTCCTTTTTCAATCTTGATTTGTTAAGGCCCTATATGGTTCCTAAAGATTGAAAACCAAATGTGGGTCACATGAAATGAAGATATTGATCCATGGCATTTAAAGGAGACCTATTATGCCCCTTTTTACAAGATGTAATATGAGTCTCAGGTGTCCCCAGAATGTGTCTGTGAAGTTTCGGCTCAAAATACCCCACGGATCATTTATTACACCATGTTATAAAAGCCTCTTTTTGAGTGGAATCAAAAACACACCGATTTTGTGTGTGTCTCTTTAAATGCAAATGAGCTGCTGCTCCCCGCCCCCTTTTCGGAAGAGGGCTGTGCCTTTACAGCTCGTGTTTTGGTTACTACAGCAACAACAAATCAGAACCGATATGACTGACAGCGTAAATACTGGAGTTCAGGCAGTACTGGGAAGAGAAATCGACCAGAGATTTTACACAGCAACTGGCCTAAAAGTTGAGCGGGGGGTGTTCGCTGTCCTTTTCTGCATATCACGGCGCCGTTTTGTGGTCGGTTCTGCATAATGCGGCGGCTCAATTTAGCTTATCGCGGCCCATTCGGCCCGTTTCGCGGCCGATCCAACAGCCCGCACTGTTCTCCCGATGGCCAGTCCGCCCTGATCGGCCCCAAAATGTGTCGGCCCACCGGGAAAATGCCCGGTATGCCAGATAACCAGTCCAGCTTGTCCACTGCGTCTTCAGTGGCTCTGATGCCGGGAGTACATGAACATCAACACAACACTTATGAGACATTATTCTTCTCACTGTATCTGCTCCAAGACTGTGTGTAGATCACTCAGGGGAGGAGCTATGATAATAGTGCGGAGTCAGTCCCCAGTCGTGGGCGTGGCCTGCTCTAACGTGACGTCACTTTAGAGCAGAAATGAAAAGCGTTCATTATGACACACTGTTTTTGAGTAATAGAAATATAAGAAAGAGGAGTGGGTGCACTTTTAACATTGTAGGGTGGTTGTGTACAAACACCATATAAAAGTGAATTTTGCATAATAGGTCCCCTTTAATATCGAGGCTTTCATCAACTTTTATGTTTATCTTTCACTAGTAAAAAATATATTTATATTTAATTTGGTTGATTTAACATGGAACACCCCTTAGGCTAAATATAGCAACCCTGTTACCCACTCTGGGACATTCTTTAAATTAAAAAATTGAATGAAATAATTTTTGGTTTATTTCTTGTTTATTGCTAGAAAATTTCTAAATCACAAATATTTTAGTTTTAAATTGTATTAAAAAAATTGACAAGTCATGTCATAATGAATTGACTGAAATATGAATTTATTCATGTTATACTAATTTAGTTCATAATATGTATTCCTGAGGTGGATGAGCGTTTTCTGAAGTTTCTGAAAGTACTTTTAAATTAAAGTCCATTTGATGCAACAAGTGTTTAAAGCCATGTTCAAGTGTTCCATGCGCACACACATAAAATGATTTTATGCAAACACAGATTGCACATCTGTCCAATAACAAGTCAGACCAGTTCATAACTTATCTTTATGAGTAACTGAAATCTTCTTTATTTCTTAGGTTTCAATCTGAACAAACTTCTAATATCCTCAAAACTGGGAGAAATACGCTGGACCGGTAAGATCAGCTTCTCTCGGTTTCGAACTATAAATCGTACCGACAAACTCTGAAAAGAATAGCTCTACCAAAAATCAAGATGCGTGGGGATAAATGATGACAGACTTTACCTTTAGGGTCCCCCTACCTCCACCCCTGACTATTCCTCTATGATCGAAATATAGCGTCTATGCCCTAATATGTCAATGTTGATTCATTAACCAGTAATTTAATATACGTATGATACTCACGATGAGTTGTGTAAGAGCCAATTATGACTAACAATCTTGCATAATGTTTCCATAAAGTCTGAAAGCTGGTGGAATGTAGCGGCTCGTTGTCTTTAAGGGTTTGTGCTGTGATGTCACAATGTAACGTCTATATGTGCTTTGTGATGTCTTCTTATAGTCTGGCCTTTATCTTGAACAGCCGATGCATTATTCTGATGCCAAATTTGTGTTATATGGTCATTGTGTGTTTTTTTTTATTGAGTTATGTGTTAGATCACATGCTATAATGTGCTGTGGTGTTTAAACGCTGCTGACAAAGCACAGAAATATCTGTCATCAAGCCACAGTGTGCTGAATTAAACAGCACATTCGAAGGACTTCCTTTATTTGTAGTTGCATTCAATTTTGTTTCAGAATAAGGAAAAAAGGACCCCCAAAAGTACCTGCAAGAGACTATCCAGGCAAGTTCAACACGTTGGGGCACTTAAAAATGTCTGATTGTCACTGCATTTTAAAGAAAGACAGCAAAAGCGCATTTTCAAGCAAAACATTTGCCAAAAAAGAGGTTTGGAATGACAAGGTGTGTTTGTGTATCTTTTTTCAGGTGAAGCTCATGATGTTGAGAACAGCTCTGACTCTTTTGTAAGTGTATATTTGCAAAGCGTGTGTTTCAGTGTATTAAATCAGCCTTCATGGCTCAAACATTGAGCACTGATCATGTGTGCATTTAAATATGACAGGAGAGTGACACGTATGAAGATCTGGGTGATAATGACAACAGCTATGAACCTCCACCGAGGTCAGAAGGTCACAGTCTGAAGGCCTTTAATGTCAGCGTGTCCATAACAAACCCCAGAGGAGAATATCTGGGTAAAATCTGTTCATTCTCTTCTATGTGTTAAATATCTGATGGGGAAATGTCATTGTTTACTCACCCTCGTGTTGATCCAAACCTCTCTGTGTGTGTGAGAGCGAGAGAGAGAGAGTGTGTGTGTGTGTGTGTGTGTGTGTGTGTGTG
>NC_068295.1:2140018-2202518 GCF_025860055.1 Xyrauchen texanus
ACGTATAATACTATATATTTATATATATATATATATATTTTAAATAATAATAAAAAACACACTAGGAAAAATAATAATGTTAATACCATATATCCATCATCTATATCATATATATATATATATATATATATAGTGATATATATATATATATATATATATATATATATATATATATATATAAATATACACTAGTATATATATAGTATGTATATATATCATATATATATTTATATATATATATTTTAAATAATAATAAAAAACACACTAGGAAAAATTAGAATGTTAATACCATATATATATTTATATATATTTATATATATATATATTTTAAATAATAATAAAAAACACACTAGGAAAAATTAGAATGTTAATACCATATATATATTATATATATATATATATATATATATATATATATATATATATATATATATATATATATATTCAATAATAATAAAAAACACACTAGGAAAAATTAGAATGTTAATACCATATATATATATATATATATTTATTTATTTATTTTAATAATAATAAAAACACACTAGGAAAAATAATAATGTTAATACCATTTATATATATATATTTTATAATAATAAAAAACACTAGGAATAATACCATGTGTTTCAGGCCAGGTACCGTGGCATTACTCTGTTTTTGTACTATAATATTTTTAAAACTACATTGAAATACCAATTAAATTCAATGGCATGAGAATATAGAAATCATTCAGTGCAATGGTGTGTATCAAACTATTTTAAGCGCATAAAAGTTCATTCCATATTCACTTCATTCATATTCGCTTTTCAGATTTCTGCAAGGTTCCTAACATGGAGGTGAGTTTAATATTTGACTGGGATGGTGTCAACATTTAAAGTGATTAGTACTAATGACACTAATTATTTTTAAGTGAATTGCATGAAACATGTCAAGAACATGTCCAGGAAATATTTCAATCCAAAATCAAAACATTATTAAAGGGACAGTTCACCCAAAAATTATAATCACCCTCATTTCATCCCATATGTATGACTTTCTTTCTTCTGCAGAACACAAATTAGATTTTTAGAGGAAAACCTCAGCTCTGTGGGTCCATACAATGCAAGTGGATGCTTGAACTTTGAAGCTCCAAAAGCACATAAAAGCAGCATAAAAGTAATCCATATGTCTCCCGTGGTTTAATCCATGTCTTCAGAAGTGTTATGACAGGTGTGGGTGAGAAACATATCAATATTTAAGTCCTTTTGTACAACCCCAACTCCGAAAAAGTTGGGACAGTATGAAAAATGCTAATAAAAACAAAATTATATTCACCTTTTGCTATATTATAAGCACTACAACTAAACATTATATGATGTTTTACCTTTTGAATTTCAAAGTACAGTACAGAATTGTTGATGTACAGTCATTTCAAATCAGATGATTGCAACTCGCTCCAAAAAAGTATTACTATGTAAAGGAGAAGCCATACATCATCACTGTCCAGAAGCGCTGCCGACTTCTCTGGGCTCGCTCTCATCTGAGATGGAAAGTAGATCAATGGAACACATGTGGTGTTCTCCGTGCCAAAGAGGAAAAGGACCATCCAAGCTGTTATCAGCCTCAAGTCCAAAAGCCAGTGTCTGTATGGACCAGGGGTGTGTCAGTGCCCATGGCATGGGTAACTCGCACATCTGTGAGGGCACCATTAAT
The DNA here is from genome assembly GCF_025860055.1 of Xyrauchen texanus. Lineage (NCBI taxonomy): Eukaryota > Metazoa > Chordata > Actinopteri > Cypriniformes > Catostomidae > Xyrauchen > Xyrauchen texanus. The sequence continues at coordinate 2,141,711 of NC_068295.1, forward strand.
GCAGACAGATATGTACAAAGATTGGAGCAGCATATACTGCCATCCAGTACCGTCTTTTCCAGGGACGTTCCTGAATTTCAGCAGGACAACTTCAAACCACATTCGGGCCGAATAAGCAGAGAGTGCGGGTGCTAGACTGGCATACAGTCCTGACCATCTCCAAGAGACATTGAGAATGTGTGGCGGATTATGAAGCTCACAATACGGCAATGAAGACCCCGAAAGATTGTGCAGCTAAAGACTTACATAATGGATGAATGGGGGAAATTCACTTTCTAAATTTAACAATCTTGTGTCTTCAGTGCCTAAATGCTTAAGAAGTGTTATTAGAAGAAGTGGGGATGTTTCACAGCGGAAAACACCCGACTGCCCCAAGGTTTTGGGAGGATGTTGCAATCATCTGATTTGAAATGACTGTACATTGAAAAACAAAAACTATGAAATTCCCAAAGTAAAACATCATATAATGTGTAGTTGAATTTACAAATCACTCCTTTTTGTTTTTATTAACAGTTTTCATACCCATCTCAACTTTTTCAGAATTGGGGTTGTACTATAAATCTCCACTTTCACTTTCTTCTTTTGTTTTTGGTGATTTGCATTCTTCGTGCATATCGCCACCTACTGGGCAGGGAGGAGAATTTAAAGTAAAAAGGGACTTAAATATTGATCTGTTTCTCGCACAGACCTATCATATCAGTTCAGAAGACATGGATTAAACCACTGGAGATGTATGGATTACTTTTATGCTGCATGTATGTGCTTTTTGGAGCTTCAAAGTTCTAGTCACCATTCACTTGCATTTTATAGACCCTACAGAGCTGAAATATTCTTCTAAAAATCTGGGATGGCATGAGGATGAGTAAATTATATGAGAATTTTCATTTTTGGGTGAACTGTCACTTTAAGTCAATTTAGGACCATTACAATTTTTTTTTACATTTAAGTAATTTTGGAGTGAAATATGACCCGACATTTGATCTATTCTTAACTGGCTTTGCATGGTTCAGCCTTTACATTTCTGTAATTCATAGATTTGTTTTATAAATGCTCTGAAATCTGTTCTGTCTGTTATTTTAGGAGAATTCTCCGTCAGTGAAAAAGTAAGGACATTTATATAACTTGTGTTTTTAATTGAGCGTTCCCTTTTGGGCCCCAGTGCAGCTGCCTGTAGTTTCGCCCATGATTATGACTGCAGTGTTTTCCCATATAAGAAACAACAGCCTTGAATTATTCAGTCCTGAACCACTACTTCTGCTTTGTGATGAGGTCTGTCCCACTTTTAGTAAACCACAACACATGCTTCCCTGTTCTGTCGAGACTCTACCAAAACTGCATGTTTAAAATAAATATATATATATATATATACACAAGCTCTGACAGAATCAGCCCAGATAAATTAGTCCCAAACTGCAGTCTGTGAGTGTGATTCTATTTATCGCTTTGCAATTCTATTCAGCAGAAGTAAATCAACTTCACAACCGAACACACAGATGGTGCCCCCTAGGGCCAGTCCAAGGTATTACACAATTGTCACGGTTACAGAAACGTTCCATAGTTACTACAGTTACTGTTAGTATATAAAACCATAATAAATCTCCTTCAAACAGTGATTGAAGCTTTTAGAATCTTTTTGAAATGTTGTTTAGTTCTTTGACAGTTACACCAAACAACCAGTTTGATTCTGTAGTAACTATAGTAACAATCACTGCAGTAACTATGGAGTTTTAAAGGAAACATGGTCATTTGTTTGTAAAGGCACTAAGCTTGGCTTAAATATTCATTTCAATTCATCAATGTGTTGAGTTATTGTGGAGCAGTTATTCACAAATTGTTAGCGTACATTTATTGTTTAATAATGATTGTTTGTTATTTATACAGAATGCATATTAGAAAGCCAACCGTGACCCAAGTGAGTACTAATGATGGTTACAAACAGCATTGCTATTATCAATAAGACTAATAATGAATATATTGTTTTTGAAATCATTTAAATGGACTTAAATGACAAAAATTTAACTTTATAAGCTCTGAAGGTGTGTTTAAAGATGTCCTGTTTCAGTGGCATACCCAAAATTAAAGGCTTATAACGTGACCAAAAAATGCTTGGTATAATTCTAAAGAAAACTTAATAATTATGATATAGATTGTGATACATTCTCTCAGCTTAGAAATCACACACACACACACACACACACACACACACACACACACAAAAATTGAGCCAAAATGTACTTTTTTTCTTATTTGACCTTAGCTTAGAATGCAGACATGATTTTAGTCATGAGATTTCACAGAATGAGTTTCATTCTGTGTCATTTGAGGCATCATTGAGTTTGTGTCGTGTATTTGGCGCCATCTCCTGGTGGCCATATGTAACACTGTGCTTCATGTGGATTATCTAATGATCTATACATCTGATTATCTTGTGTGTGGACTCGTTTGAAAGATAATCACCTCCTCTAAGTAATTGCATGTGATGTTTTATGTTCCGTGTATATTTAGTGAAGTTATAAGCAAAAACGTGGCATATAAGCAACACCAACATAAAGATATATACTTAGCCATTACTCACTATATTTGTGTCTGTGAGTAAAACAAATAGGCAGGTTGTATTTTACTCCTTGAGAGCTTTCCATGAACATATGACACATGGATATTTGATTAATTTGATTTTTTTACTGATTGCAATAATATGTACAGTGCAATTGTTTTGGGTTTCAAAACTGAACACTTCTGATTTATCTGCATTTAATTTCAAAGCACCTGTTCAATTTTGGTCAAAATGCATGCATGCATTGTAAAGTACAGCTTCTAAGCTTTCAAACGACACCTATTATGTGTTAGTCAAGACTGCAGGAATTGATATTTTGATGATAATATTTCGGCCCATCCGAGCTTAAAGTGGTTAAACACACCCCTGATCGTTTTTACATACACAGGAGAAAGACTGAATATTTTGCATGTGTTTATCTGCAAACAGACACGAACTGAAAGCTGCAAAACTCCAGTTTTTATTTTATGAGGTCTTTAATGTGAAATGAGAATATGATGACTGTCTTGTTTGAGTAGGAATCACAGTCGGAGGACGAGTATGAAGTGTGTGACACAGAGAGTGAGTATTCTCAGTCAAAACATGTGCTCACTTTCATGTCGCTCTCAAAATATGAGTGAACATAAATTGTGTTTGATTCTTGTTAGGTGTTAATGAAAGACCAGAGGAGAGCACAGGAAGCAGGAAACACTCCATACCAACCCCTCGACCCCGGGAACTGTCAGTCACTAGTTTCTGCATTAAATCATATACGATATAAAATACTGTCGTCACATAATCACTAGATTTGATCTAATAGTTATCCCTGTTGTTCTTTTAGGAAGAAATCAAGTCCTGCTTTGATGCCGGTAAACATTGGATTATTTTAATATAAAAAATAAAAAGTCAAAGTCATATTTTCAGTAATCAAATGACTATTTTCCAGAAACGAAGTGTTCCTCAGCGAGATAATGAAGGTAACTATCACAAAAGAAAAAAACAAGGACTTGTTTTGGGTGTCATAATCAGCGGTTTGTCCTCCTTTATGGGTCTTTGGCACGGTTACGGTTTCTATAGCTATATTTTAATATCAGTAATTCAGTTTTCACTAGTAAACTGTTCATTCTTGATATCAAAATAGAATTGAAACTAGTTTAAAACATAATTATTGATATCTTGAACTGCTAAATCACTATAGAATTGAACATTATCGATCATTTCCTCCTTTTCAAAATAAACTTTCAGACATCAATAATTAATTTCTTATAGTGCATATTACAATTTTACACACAGTATCAGTTCTTACTAATAAAAGTGATCATTTTTATATCAATAATTCAATTGTTATTAGTGCAAATGCTAATTTATTATACCAACAATAGAATTAAAACTAGTAAAAATACTAATTTTTTATATTTAATTAATTTTTAATGAGTAAACTGTTCATTCTTGATATCAAAAATTACACCATTACTCACAGAAATATCTATTCTTGATATCCAAATAATATTGAAACTAGTTTAAAGCATAATTATTGATATCTCAAACTGTTAAATCAATATAGATTTTTTTTAGCATTCACTCCTGTTTAAAATGATATTAAAGATATCTATAATTAATTTCTTGAAATTCATATTACATATATTAACTATGTAGTTCTTACTAATAAAATGTATGATTTTTTATGTAAATTATTAAATTGTTACTAGAGTAAATGCCCATTTCTGATATCAACAATAGAATTAAAACTAGTAAAAATGCTCATTTTTTATAATTAATTAATATTTCACTAGAAATTGTTCATTCTTGATATCAAAATACAATTGCAACTAGTTTAAAACATAATTATTGATATCTTGAACTGCTAAATCACTATAGAATTGTACAATTATCGATCATTTCCTCCTTTTCAAAATAAACTTTCAGACATCAATAATTAATTTCTTATAGTGCATATTACAATTTTACACACAGTATCAGTTATGTTCTTCTTACTAATAAAAGTGATCATTTTTATATCAATAATGCAGTTGTTATTAGTGCAAATGCCAATTTATTATACCAACAATAGAATTAAAACTAGTAAAAATACTCATTGTTAATATCAGTAATTCAGTTTTCACTAGAAACTGTTCATTCTTGATATCAAAAATTACACCATTACTCACAGAAATATCTATTCTTGATATCACAATAGAATTTCAACAAGTTTAAAGCATAATTATTGATATCTCAAAGTGCTAAATCACTATAGAATTGTACAATTCTTTTTTTTTTTTATAATTTTTTATAATTTACTCCTGTTTAAAATGCAATTAAAGATATCCATAATTCATTTCTTATTATTGATATATGAAATTAACATTACCACTAGTGAAAACCAAAGTACAGATATAGAACAAAAATGAGCATTTTTGCTAGTTTTAATTCTATTGTTGAAATCAGAAATGCCCATTTGCACTAGTAATAATATCATTATTGGTTTTAGTGAAAATACTGTTAGAGATATCAATATTGTAGTTGAAACTAGTTGAAATGTCCCTTTTTATATAAAAACTGAGTAATGATTTCATTTTTTATATCAAGAATTACAATTTTTACAAGTGCAACTTTATCAAAATATCCAAAATGAGCAATTTCACTAGTGAAAATGTAATTGCAGATATCTCTAATTCATATCCTGTACGTGATTAAATGTTGCAAGGGCTTGTGATAACTCTCTTGTGACCGCCATGAGTGAGTTCTGCCCATTCAAAGTTTAATATTAAATATGATTGACATGTTTGTTGTTCTATAGTTACAATAACAGTCATGTGATCTCTCTTTCAGCAACACAAACCATTATGCCACGAAGTGTACCGGACATCATGACATCCCCGCCAACTACAGGCTTCCATCGAGCCAAGTAAGAAACCACAGACACAGTCAGGTCTGCTTAGCAACCAAATTGGCCCGGTTGCTAGGGAGGGTAGAGTCACATGGGGTAACCTCCTCGTGGTCACTATAATGTGGTTCTCGCTCTCGGTGGGGCGTGTGGTGAGTTGGGCGTGGATGCCGCGAAGAATAGCGGGAAGCCTCCACACGTGCTTGGTCTCCGTGGCAACGCGCTCAACAAGTCACATGACTAGATGTGTGGATTGACGGTCTCAGACGCGGAGGCAACTGAGATTCGTCCTCCGCCACCCGGATTGAGGCGAGTCACTACGCCACCACGAGGACTTGGGTGTTGCAAATTGGGGAGAAAAAAAGAAACCACAGACAAGCATCATTGTGTCCTGTTAGCATAACACCATGAACATAACTAAACCACAAACTCATGTTCTGTTGTAGGATTCCTCTGCCTCAACAGTTTCCCTCTCATAGTAAGATTCACTTTTTATGTTCGCAATATACACACATTTCCTGCTTTGTCCATGAAACTGTCTGCTTTTGTTAATAACAGTAAAGCAAATATTCCTTATTATCATTGTGCTCCGACAAACAGGCAGAGGAACGTTGCCGTCGGAAAACAGAGCATCTCGAGATGATGAAGAGGTGATTTAAAAAAGGCATTTTCTGTGATTAACTTCCTTTTAAATTCTTTTACTTCATTCACTCACATCTGTTCTCTCTTACAGGAAGCTGGTGTGTATAAAAAGATTTGGTACGCCAGTATCTGTGATCGCAGGACTGCAGAGGACGCCCTCAAACGCTCGGCTAAGGCACGTCAGGACCATCACAAAACAACCGTTTTTAACACACAGTTGCTTGTTGCTAAACTGGCTTGCATGGCTGATGATGACCAACACATGTTTGATTTACTTTGGGATTTGTGGTTGATTAAAATGACAGTTCAAAAATTAAAAAATTAAAAATGTATATATATATATATATCCTCCTGAGACCCCCGCGTGACTGCAGTGTGCATTTTGCGTTTCCCTTTCTTATTTGTAACTTGTAGCACCTAATAAACAAGCCAAAAACAATTCTAGAGCAAATCATTTTCCTAAAAATTGGTAATTCTAATAACTAATTTTAAACAACACTAAGCTACAGAAAGTCAGATTGATTTTCATCAAATTGTGTATGATGTTTGCAGGAGTGTTGATTATTCATGTTACATCATAAATTATCATAATTAATTCAGATTCACAGCATCATCCAATCACTGTCAACCATGTTAAAATAAAATGCTACATCATAAATGGTGAATCTATGTACTGATGATCATCGTCCCATGTGTGTCAAACATGTTGAGTGATCCAAACATCATCTGCAGCCTGAAACTGAACTTTTGATCAGATTTTAGGAGTGAACGCACTTAACTGCATAGAGAGCTATAGGATGCTCCCTTGCTCCCTATTTAGTGCATGACTTAACCTCCAGTGTGCTGTCTGTCTGTACTGGTCTCAGAACAGTTATAGGAGAGCTATAGGATGCTCCCTTGCTCCCTATTTAGTGAATGACTTAACCTCCAGTGTGCTGTCTGTCTGCACTGGTCTCTGAACAGTTATAGGAGAGCTATAGGATGCTCCCTTGCTCCCTATTTAGTGAATGACTTAACCTCCAGTGTGCTGTCTGTCTGTACTGGTCTCAGAACAGTTATAGGAGAGCTATAGGATGCTCCCTTGCTCCCTATTTAGTGCATGACTTAACCTCCAGTGTGCTGTCTGTCTGCACTGGTCTCAGAACAGTTATAGACAGCTATAGGATGCTCCCTTGCTCCCTATTTAGTGCATGACTTAACCTCCAGTGTGCTGTCTGTCTGCACTGCTCTCAGAACAGTTATAGACAGCTATAGGATGCTCCCTTGCTCCCTATTTAGTGCATGACTTAACCTCCAGTGTGCTGTCTGTCTGCACTGATCTCAGAACAGTTATAGGAGCGCTATAGGATGCTCCCTTGCTCCCTATTTAGTGCATAACTTAACCTTCAGTGTGCTGTCTGTCTGCACTGATCTCAGAACAGTTATAGGAGAGTTATAGGATGCTCCCTTGCTCCCTATTTAGTGCATGACTTAACCTCCAGTGTGCTGTCTGTCTGCACTGGTCTCAGAACAGTTATAGAGAGCTATAGGATGCTCCCTTGCTCCCTATTTAGTGCATGACTTAACCTCCAGTGTGCTGTCTGTCTGCACTGGTCTCTGAACAGTTATAGGAGAGCTATAGGATGCTCCCTTGCTCCCTATTTAGTGCATGACTTAACCTCCAGTGTGCTGTCTGTCTGCACTGGTTTCAGAACAGTTATAGGAGAGCTATAGGATGCTCCCTTGCTCCCTATTTAGTGCATGAATTAACCTCCAGTGTGCTGTCTGTCTGCACTTGTCTCAGAACAGTTATAGGAGAGCTATAGGATGCTCCCTTGCTCCCTATTTAGTGCACAACTTAACCTCCAGTGTGCTGTCTGTCTGCACTGGTCTCAGAACAGTTATAGGAGAGCTATAGGATGCTCCCTTGCTCCCTATTTAGTGCATGAATTAACCTCCAGTGTGCTGTCTGTCTGCACTTGTCTCAGAACAGTTATAGGAGAACTATAGGATGCTCCCTAGCTCCCTATTTAGTGCATGACTTAACCTTCAGTGTGCTGTCTGTCTGCACTGGTCTCAGAACAGTTATAGGAGAGCTATAGGATGCTCCCTATTTAGTGCATGACTTAACCTCCAGTGTGCTGTCTGTCTGCACTGGTCTCAGAACAGTTTGAAATGCATCTTATTTTCATCATAACTCCATATAAAGCCTCTGAAAGACACACTTTCCAGCTTTTGGATGAACCCGTTTATTCTCAATGTGTTAATTCACAGTTAATATATGAATATATTTACTAATGTTAATGAATAGAATCATATTGCACATGAAGCGAAATGACCCACATATGTGTTAGAGATCAAAGTTATTAAAAATAACGAATATGTTTTTTGATGGAATATTGACCCAAAATCCACATATGTGGACGTCATGTTTATCAAGGCGCTGATGCGCAAAAAATGAACAGATTTTTTAAAGCGGCGTATCAAATGAAACTAGAGATTCTCCTCTTTACATCCAAACAGGTTTCAATGAAAAAAACGTGAAGAGGTTTCTTACCAGAGTCCCTTTTATTGCCGCTGCATCCGTAAGAACGCTTCAAGGAAACCAACAGCATGGTGTTGTGTCACGTGACTCGGTGCGGTAGAAATTTAACCCTTAAATGACAGTGTAGCGTGTTGTAAACAGCATTCAGTCCGTTTATATTCATTCAAATTACACATTGTGTATAGCAAAGCCAAAATACAACGTCCACAGTATATACAAGTCATTGACAAATAACGTTTTTTAAGGTGATAAAAATTTGAAATATGTTAAAAATCTCATTTAAAATATGTGTCAAGTTCGTAGACCTTTGAGTGCATAAAGTTTTAAAAACATTTAAAGCATTTTCTGCAACAAAAATATATTTAATGACTTTAAAAATATTAAAAGGTATATTCAAGAATATAGTGTTCTCATGGTTACACCAAGTGATCCGAACCAAATTTGGCTTTTCATAAAAATGTGTTTGACATTCATAAAAATCTTATTGACCGATAGTCAGATAGATTTTTGCTTTGAAATATCAGCTGATTAATTAGCCTGGCCAATATATCAGTATTTGGGACCAAATTCTTATGCGTATTTTGTTAAATGTTCCCTCAGGACGGGTCTTTCCTGCTCCGGAAGAGTTCAGGTGTGGACACACAGCAGCCGTATACTCTAGTGGTGTTCTACAACAGCCGAGTTTACAACATCCCCGTCCGCCACATCGCTTCCACCAAACAGTACTCTCTGGGCAAAGAGAAACAAGGAGAGGAGGTAAAGATCAGCACTGCTATGAAGTGACCTCAAAAAGTATTTGAAAGCATAAAGGAATGGTTCACCCAAAAATGAAAATCGGGTAATCATTTACTCACCCTCATGCCGTTCCAACTCCAATGACATGTCTTCTATGGAACAATCTTCACATTCACATTATATAGGGGATAGGGTAGGATATATAGGAAGATATATATCCTATATATATATATATATATATATATATATATATATATATATATATATATATTAATATAGGGAAGATTTTCTAAAACATACACTTTGCAAGTATGTGAACGCAGACGATTCTAGCTACGTCAACTTGGTTTCAAGTGTTGTTGCGTTACAAAATAACGCAAGTACAGGTCACATTCCCAACGTCACCACAAGGGGCGCTATAGCGTATATTAGTGTGAACTGTCCACTTCTACGGTGTTTTCTTTTTCAAGTCAGCTACTGTCATGATGGAGCAACAGTTTGAAGAGATTATCGCTGAGCAAGTAAGTTAAAGTCGATATATTTGTAGTAAATTAGCTGAAAAATTACGGAGGAAGTTTGAATCCAGGGCGTGCTGAGTGACTCCAGTCAGGTCTCCTTAGCTACCAAATTGGCCCGGTTGCTAGGGAGGGTAGAGTCACATGGCGTAACCTCCTCGTGGTCGCTATAATGTGGTTCTTGCTCTCGGTGGGGCACGTGGTGAGTTGTGTGTGGATGCCGCGGAGAATAGCGTGAAGCCTCCACACGCGCAAGGTCTCCGCGGTAACGTGCTCAACAAGTCACGTGATAAGATGTGCGGATTGACTGTCACAGATGCGGAGGCAACTGAGATTCGTCCTCCGCCACCCGGATTGAGGCGAGTCATTAAGCGCATTGGGAATTGGGCGTTACAAATTGGGAAGGTATTTGTAGTAAACCACAAAATTAACCATGGTTACTACTGTCATTGTTACTTCAATATTACTATAGTAAAACCATGGTGAATGTATGGATACTACAGTGTTACCGTAATAACACCATGATTAATTGTACCTAAATCATGGCTTCTGTAAAAACATAAACATGGCTACTACAGTCATAGTTACTACAATATTAAACCAAGTGTGCCGCACAAGCCCTCAAAAGTGAAGCCAAAACGTCTCGATCGCCCCCCGGTGACTGGTCCTAGTATAGGTCATAAACCCCGCCTCCCCATGTTATTCAACGGGACGTGAGACCAACTAAACAATTAAATTACACTTCACATATCTTTTTTCCAAAGATAGAAACGACAGTAAATGACAGAAACTACCACGTTGATGTCATTTCAAGTGTTTGTTTTCAAAATAAGTTTGTTTTTAGTTATTTGATGCTATAAAATCCGTGCTGTGACATCATGATTGACAGCTGTGATTGACAGGTTCTCTGAGCGAAGTAGTCACTGAAGCACCAACTGACTTTTTTTCGGGATCTTCGGAGGACTGAGGAGATTGGAGCTTTAAATGTAATATTTAAATTTCTATAATTAATTATTTCACACCATCATAAGTCAAAAGTCAAAAGTGCAGGGGCGTGTGCTTGCGATTGATTCAGCGAGAGTGAGGGCGGGGCCTTGATTTTGCGGCTTTACTTCCTGCTCACTACTGCGCAGGTCTGGTCCTGAAATCGCAACTGCGCAGACTCAAGTCCCAAGATGTCAGCGCCATATCGGGACACTGGCGGCTTCAGTTCTCACCGATGGAAAAGAGCGAAGGGGCGTCGTCCATCTTTTTTTACAGTCTATGTATTAAATGTATTGCGAGGGAACTCAAAACTTTCAGAAAATACATTTCCTCCCTGTCCTCTAAGTAGCTACATAAAAAACACATCTGATTTAAAGGCACATTAATGAACTTTAAAGGTACAGTAACTCTATCGCCCCCTTGAGAACTGAGGTTTGTTACCACCACAGTAACGAGATTGCGTTGACAATGCGTTTCATGCGCTCGCATCTGCAGCCGCGCAATTGCGTAAAGTATGTTCTATCAGGAAGACACTTGAGTGAAATTTAAGATGACATTTATTTGATGAATATAAAACAGAAATGTAATGTCTCTCTTTGGCGTAAGCCCCATCTGGCAGTCTGAAGAAGTTGTACTCGGAACCGTCATATCCTGCCAGAGATAGGAGGCGGGGCGAGGAGCCTACCCCCATGCAGGACGGGACTCAACAGGTGGTGGTGGGGTGGAGGAGGTTGCAGTGTTAGCACACTGAAACAGCAATGTGATAGATTGTGAGCAGACTTATAAAGTAACAGCTTACATGTGATTGGGTAGGAGTTACCCAGCTAATGGTGCATTGATGTAAAGCTGCTAGTCTTCCCTCTAGTACCACATTTACTGACTTTACAACTAAATTTCAGTCTGTTCCTCCCACGAAAAATAGCACATCGCTTGAGACTTGGAATATAGCGCATAAGTCATATGGTTGCAAAACATTAGTGGACATGTCCATAGTTGCAGAGAGGCAAAAGTATGTAACTAAATTCTTTATTTTTCTCTCTTTCAGCGTTTCAACACTGTTTCTGAGATCATTCAAAACCATCAGAACAATCCTTTAGTTCTGCTCGACTCACAAAACAACACCAAAGACTTCACCAAACTCAAACACCCAGTGAGACCTTGAGAAAACACTTGAACTAGCACGAAACTGTCAAACGTCCATCTGGAGGTGATGTGGAGATGTATATAACTTCAAACTGACAAATGCAACGGCTTTGAGAGGGTGCTGACATAAAACTGTGGGCTAGATTCACATTTTACCTTCATTGAAAATATTGGAAAGAGCTCCACATTGGCAAGAATGGGACTAAAGCTACTTTTAAAAGTTTTTGTAGAAGTGGTGTTGTATGTTGGTATGAATAACTTTATTTAAAACCGCTTTCAATTTGAATAAATTTTTGTGTTTTGTTTTTTTAATGTTATTTATTTATTTTTTTTATAACTGTTGGTAAACACAATAAAACCATATTGTCACACGTTAAGGGAAGAGTCGAGGAGATTATGTAGGCACAGTTTAACTGAAAGGTTGTATTGATCTTGTGACTAGGAATTTCGCATGAATGGCAGATTGAAGCAAGTTGTCACGTTTTAACGGTTGTAAATATATATCATTTACATTTCAATCAATTTTCACTGAAATTGTTTTGCTGGTAAAATTATTTTTCAGTGGTGGTTATATACTTTTGGACCTCATTGTATATATACATAATCATTGTAATTCTGAAATCTCAAATAAAAGCCATTTGTATTCATTCATATAGTGATTAAATTGCGTAACGGTCAACTAGCGTGTTACGACAGTAAATCACCGTTTGCGGTTACCATACAAATGAATGGGGAGAGCCGTAAACTGACACCTACCTGTCGCAAAATTGTCCGCGTCTTCTCTTAAAAATAAATAAATAAAGCAATTTTATCGTAGTATACACCACACAATTCCAAAAAAGATTGTTTAGTGTAAAACAAGTTGAAGAGTAGCGGACAGGTGGTCAATTATTTAAGTGATGAGCTCTTTTCTCACAAAAGCATTTTATTCAACACACTGAAGCATCTCCTCTATAGACATCCGTTACTTGTCTTCTTGCTAGTTTATAATGGCTGTGGGACCGCCGCGTTATGCATTTTATTTAAGTGTTGTAGGACCCTTTGGAAGAAGGGCTCTACTATAATACCAAATGTTTCAGGCAATGTAAATCAATGTGTAGCTTGTTTGTTTGTTTTTTTGTCTGACTCTCCGATTCCCAAATTAATGATTCTTATGAGTCAGTTCTTTTGAATCTGCAGCGTGAAATATACAGCGCTACCAGCGTAATCGATTCCTGTATTAATTATTCTTTTTCACCCAATTTGGAATGCCCAATGCACTCTAAGTCCTCGTGGACGTGTAGTGATTCGCGGAGGACGAATCTCAGTTGCCTCCGCATCGGAGACCATCAATCCGCTCATCTTATCACGTGGCTTGTTGAGCGTGTTACCGTGGAGACCTAGCACGTGTGGAGGCTTCACGCCATCCACTGAGGCATCCATGCACAACTCACCACGCACCCCACAGAGAACGAACCACATTATAGCGAACACGAGGAGGTTACCCCATGTGACTCTACCCTCCCTAGCAACCAGGCCAATTTGGTTGCTTAGGAGACCTGGCTGGAGTTGCTAGCTATTCACTCAGCACGCCCTGGGTTTCGAATTAGGGATCTCCAGGTGTGGTAGTCAGCGTCTTTACCACGTGGGGGCCACTGAGCTACCCTGACCCCCACGAATAATTCTTGAGTGGTTCTTTTGAATCTCCAGCGTGACCAACGTTGTCCGATTCCTCATTAGTCGGTTCCTTTTAATGAATAAAAAAACGAACCGCAAGTCATTAATTTCGTCGTGTCCGACTCAAAATAAACCAATAACTGTTACTTTGTTTTGTATGTGTAGGGCTGCAACTACCGATTATTATAACGATTGTTCGACTATTCGGGCAATTATTGCAACGATTAATCATTAGCTAGTTATGTGTACTTAAAGCTTGGTTGTTGATATGAATATGTAGCTATAGATATGCTATATATGAGTAACGTTGTAATTAGTGGTATTGAATGAATAAATAAAATATATTTAATTTAATTTAAAAGTCTATGTAAAGACTTTAGCAAGAATCTGTTGCATTACAAATGATTTCTTCACTTGGCAACAGGACCTTATTTCCATACACTTCTTCCTCAAACGTAGTAAAATAATCATTAATGGAGTCGTAATGGAACTTCCTAACGATTCCCATCACTAGTAATAAATGACATTTCCTTACACTGAAATACAGTAAGTAAAAATGAAGCATATTATATGAAAACTCATAGAAGCTTTAAATATATAAATCCACATTCATGACAATATAGCAAAGGATTCAAAATAATTATATTTATTGATTGACAGCTATAATGGGGGGTTAATAGTATTGCGGTTGATTGGAGGCACTTCTCCAATTCAGCAAAACAAATTGTCATTCACAGCTGTTAGTGCAACACGAGTGGTTTTACCAGTGTTTAAAGATCTTTACAAACATAAGAAACACATGAACTTTGGTTTTCAAGTCAAGTGGATCATAGACCTGGATTATATAGAGCTAATTCAGCTTCATATCAAGTGGTTTGTCACAATATTCCTAAAGAAACACATGATTATCATCACAATGAAGTGCTTCAATCACAGTGCAATTACCAAACCCTTCAAGTCATCGAGGGTTGCATTATTACTTTGAGAAGATAAACCTATTATTCAAATTATAACTCTGACCAGATAACGCTGATCTTAAAAAAATAAATACAAAATAAATCCTTTGGCTTCATAAATGAGAATAAAATCCTTATTTCTGTTTGGTTCTTCAATGTCATTAGACAACCAAAATATCCCAGTTAACAACATTCTACAAAGTACTTTAATAATGAAGAATATTTTAACAATTCGGTAAATGCATGGAAATTAATCTGAATTTTGATTAAACCCTTAATCAAACCCATGTAACAAACGTAATGACCAACAGCTCGCTGAACTAACACAAATAAAGACAAAATCAATGCTGGTCAACATATTTTCTTGCATATTGGTGTAGTTTTAAAATATTGCTACATGTACAGGCAACGCCACAAACTGAAGCCAAAAGCAATTTCCAAAATCTTCAACAGCCAGATTGCATTTGACAAAAAAGCAACTTACTACTTTATATTCTGTAAACATTTCAGGGACAAGGTTGATTTGTAATGCTGAAAGAAAACAACTAGCACTGGTTTACCAGTTTTAAATGCCAATAATAATACAATTAACATTAATGCAAAACTACATAAAGTTTTAAGACAAAAACATGTCTTATTCAGTCATCTGCTCTGTTGATGAAAGTTATATCAAGCCGGCAGAACAACAAAACTTTGAGAGAGAAAGTCACATCAATTAGTATTCGGCAAACAGCAGAGGATTATCACAATATTACCTGAGGTCTAAACAACAATCTCACAAAATCTGATTTATAACAATATTGTGAGCAGTGGATTTGGTCTGACTAACAAAGCATTAGATAATGCACTTCTTTTTCACATTTTGGAACTAAATAAATAATGCTTGAATATTTAATCATATAAATTGTTACCCGAAATGGATTTCTACGTTTATTACGATAAAGACTGCAACAGTGTGATTCTCACTAAACCGGTCAAGAAGATGTTCCGGTCCTATTTTACTCCCCAAATTTTATTTTATAAAATACAAATATTTTGTATAACGAAAATTAACAAATTGTTAGGACAAATTAGATTTTTTTACATTCTTATATTATTTTCATGGCAGTTACGCACATATTATCCCCCGATTCTCATTGCCGCAAACGCTGAAAAAGATGGCCATTAAGGTTTAATCATTGCCGCAACGCTGAAAAAGATGGCCGTTAAGGTTTAATCATTGCCGCAACGCTGAAAAAGATGGCCGTTAAGGTTTTATCATTGCCACAACGCTGAAAAAGATGGCCGTTAAGGTTTTATCATTGCCGCAACGCTGAAAAAGATGGCCGTTAAAGTTTAATCATTGCCGGAACGCTGAAAAAGATGGCCGTTAAGGTTCTATCATTGCCGCAACGCTGAAAAAGTTGGACGTTAAGGTTTTATCATTGCCGCAACGCTGAAAAAGATGGCCGTTAAGGTTTAATCATTGCCGCAACGCTGAAAAAGATGGCCGTTAAGGTTTAATCATTGCCGCAACGCTGAAAAAGATGGCCGTTAAGGTTTAATCATTGCCGCAACGCTGAAAAAGATGGCAGTTAAGGTTTAATCATTGCCGCAACGCTGAAAAAGATGGCCGTTAAGGTTTTATCATTGCCGCAACGCTGAAAAAGATGGCCGTTAAGTTTTTATCATTGCCGCAACGCTGAAAAAGATGGCCGTTAAGCTTTAATCATTGCCGCAACGCTGAAAAAGATGGCCGTTAAGGTTTAATCATTGCCGCAACGTGAAAATGTTTTATGTTTTTAAATTGTAAAGTGCTATATCAAAGTAGCCTTTAATGTTTGCTGATTTTAATTAAAAGACCAACAAGCACAACAGCTTTTTTTTTTACTGTAGAGTCCAAAAAATGACTGTTACGGTAATGAGACTCATCATTAAAAACAACAGGAATGCTAAAAGTAAAACATCCGGACGTGTTGCGGTAATGTGAATTGGGGGTTAAAATGTGCTGAAATGTTCTTAAAATAATGTCACAATGCAAAAAATCGTAATGGTCCCAAATGTAGGCTAATCTCTTAATTTCTTATTAATTTGGGGTTAAATATGACCAGGACATTTCCTTGACAAGTTTAATTGAAAGACAAATACCCTCAAGTTTGGAGGAAATGAGGAACTGTATTTTCTCACCCTGAGATTTGCACAACAACCCTGATGCTAGAGACTGTAAAAACATTCACAGCACTCCTTGAAGGAACAGTTTAACCAAAGATGGAAATTCGGTCATCATTTACTCATCCCCATTGTTCCAAACAACTTGCTGTTAATTGTCTCTGTGGAATGCAATGTGGAATTTTGAGGTCAATTGGGTTTAGAACAACAGTTTTAGTTAAACCATCCCTTTAAAAGTGTTCCATCCTGGATGCAATATAAACCAACCATGACGTTTCTCTCATCTGTTGAAGAGTTTGTTCCAGCCTCTGGTCGCCTCCATTAAATGTCTCTGTCCGTGACCGACCCAGGCCTCTTGATTTCTGAAAATCCGCCCACAAAACCAGCATCTAAACGTAGGCTGCTGTACGGCGTTTTCAGACACGGTCGGTACCACGGTATACTTCCTTCCACAAACCCTCTTAAACTTCAATTTCAAGCTAAACTTTTCCTTAACAGTCCCGTTAGGCCATTCCCTCCTGCAATGGGATGCGTGACAATCAGCCATGGTGTTATTCCGGAAGTCGTCACAGTTGAGCTCCGATAGCGCGTTGATAGTTTTCCGAGACAGTACGACCCGCTCTACGGCACCACTGTGTTTGTGAACAACCCTCATGATGTTCGTCACCTCTGGAATATCACTATCGGGATGGTTGAGAACTATAACGGGCTGGTTATCGAGCGGGATTTTAACGGATTGTGTTGAACATTGGGGAATCAGTCGAAGAGTCCTTGGAATGTCTCGAGGCTCCGGTTCCCAGTGACGGAGAGACACTGTCGATCGCTTCTGGAATTTAGAGTCAGGTCCTGAGGAGTCGTTTAAGGATATTTCTCCCATGCGCTTCCGGTTCAACGCTGGTTCATTCTGGGATGTGATAGGAATGCTTGAATCTTTGATGCTAGATTCGCTGGATTCTGTGGATGATGGAACAGTATTGGAAGTGACGTCTGTGTTGACTGGCTCAGATTGCTGGTTTGTCGCTGATGAAAACAAAAACAGAAGCACATAATTAACAAGACAATGAACTAACACAAGCATCAAGTAACTAAGTATTTGACAAATAAGTCACGTCATCAAACATCAACATCAAACCAAATTTGGCATCAAATGCTGCTTGAGCTTTTCTCAGAACTTCACATTTCTGAACCATTTATGGTGTCAAGGGGACTTTTAGAGGAAGTCATGTTGCCTTCAAATCCTCCAGGGAAGTTCATAGTTGCATGTTCAGAAGTCATAATTATGTTGCCTTGACAAAATCATCATACTGTTATTCTACAAACGTGTTTATGGGTTTTTTCAAAATCCCTACACCGAAACCAAAATTTGTAACACTGACATCTCCTAGATCTTTCAAGCTACATCCACCAAAATTGGCACAGACCTGCAGACTGTTCTGAAACAGTGTGTTCTGACTTTTCTAACTGATCGGACTTACGGTTTCTGCACAGCAGATTTTTAAAAATGGAAAAATCCCAAAGATCTCTGATGGGATGTTCAAATGGGCCAATGGGATGTTTGTTCATTCCAATTCCACCGGTCAAAATAAAATGCAAACAAACCCACAAAATGTCTTTAATCTGCTTTAAGTTGCTCTGGCTTTCTCTCTCTCTCTCTCTCTCTTTACCTATCAAGTTACAAAGTGATGGGCATAAAATGGTTTTTATCAGAATAAAATGGATGTGTGTGCACAATTTCTTTCTTTCCTTCTCACTTGCTGACAAAGACTGCAAGGTTGTTCAATAGTGCAACTAGTGTTCAATAGTGTAATGATGTGTGTAATTGATGATTTTTCTGTGTATTGAACAGTACTATAAAAACATACAGTAATTTGAGAACTCAAAACATCCTCCTCAATAGAATAAGAGTATTTATTTAAACCAAGCTGCAGAAAATGGCTCGTTTGGATTTTGGAAATTTTGGGACTTCACAAGCACCAATACGTCTAAAACAAAACATCAATGGCCACTTTTCAGACACGTGATATATCTGTCATGGGAGATTCATACACCAAAGGGGACTTACCGGGACACCTTCCTAAATGTTTTTCTACATAAACATGTTCCAGACATAATCATGTATCTTGCGCTGCTTTTAAAAGACGTGATGTCAAGTTATAACCAGGGCTGTCGATTTAACGCTTTAAAACAATGACACAATTAATCATGTTCCAGGTCTGTAATAAGAAATAGGCCTGCCATCGGAGCAATTCAAGACTGAAGTACCACCTGTTTTCTCCAGGGGGCAGTAAGCAAAACTCCAGATGTATATACAGAGAACAAACAATACTTTACCGACAGCACAACATGAGGACACGTTCTTGCGTTCAAACACTTAATGGTGTGCAAATCCGAAAGCAGGACTCCAAAACGTGTTTTTCTAAGTTTCATACTTCGTTTAACTTGACACAGCGACCTAAATACGGTATGTTTATGACAACACAACCAAAGTGAGACGCTCCAAAAGTGTCAGTCTGATGCAGGTGTACATTGACGTGTTCTTAGACAAGCCCTAATAATAAACTTATAATCATTTCACAATGACTGACGAATTCAAATGCAAAATGGATTGCCGTGAACTGTAGGTCAATGACTGGCTGATGTTTGATAATATACAAATAAACAAAACATTGGATTTTAAAGCCATTTTAGTCATCTTGTCAATAACTAGGTTTCCATCCAAGGGTTTTTTGTGAGAAAAGGTGTAGCGCATCAAAATATAAAATATAAATAGCTGATGGAAACGCAAATTATCTGTAAAATTTCATAAGTGTCAACATCATGTTTTTCCGTTTAACTCCACTGCATAAACTCTATGCTGATACTTCAAATGTCACGAAAAACTGGTTTGGAAACACTTTTTGTCGAGAAAATTGGCATTAACGCAAAAATATAGTGTCACGTGATTTACCCCAATCGTTAGCTTGTGTTAATCATGATGACAAGGTATACATCCTCTATTGTAAGTGAAGCATTACTCGTACTGTTATGGATTGGTCTTAACGGCATACCTGCACAGATCCGATGCTGCAAACACACCCGCGCCATGACACTTCCAGGAGTGCCAACACAAATATCTCGTATCATGCACCTGTTATCGATAAGCGCAAGGAGAACAAATGAATGGCCACTCTTCACGATTCATTTAATCGTGGTAGACATTTATTAAAGTTGCTCAATTAAATTAGCCATTGTAAATTGCATTATGACACTAAAATAAATTTGAATTAAATTCAGTTGGTGGTTAAAAGTTGCTGGACAAATATGCAGGACATGATGCAGTTGTGATGGCGATACTTTAGATTAGATGATTGTTTAAAACTGTCTATTGAATATCAGGAATGTATCATATATGTAAACCCTGATATTGCACCTCATCAGTTTATCTTTAATAGCTGTGCACACATCATAAACACATCGATGGATGCTCCTTACATTAAGACTGAAGGTTTTCCCCAATACTTGGTGCAGGTTGCCAGATTGAACAGAGTCATGACCATTCGCTTTCGGGTCGGAACCGGTAGCAACCTGGACCAATATTACAGTCCTATCAGAAGGACAACTGCTCCATTTTGATTGCAATTCCTCCTCTTCTGATTGCTTTTATTTGTGAAATTAAAGTGACAGTAAGCTGCTAATTTCAATGAATTGTCTCAAAACTCTCCCAATTTTACAAAGACTACAGGGGGGAAAAATTAGGGACATCTGGGAGGCGAAAGGTGCACAATTAGCGATAAACACACATTTCTGTCTGAATTTAAGGGCAGATTTATTTTGCGATAAACCAAAACGTATGCAACAAAGTGTTTTTTTATCATCACGCACACCATTTGTATCGCTAAAAGTCCATTTGAATGGAAACAGGCAGAAGACGGCAAATTTCACAAACATTTTTTACTAACTTCGTCGATTACAAAACAGTGGATGGAAATTAGGTTAATGTTTTACTCGTTTGCGACAATAAAGAAATGCATTTTAGTTATCAGAATTATTTTATTTGATAGTATATACTGATATATATATATATATATATATATAATTATTTAAATATAACATAATTATTTCATTATTATATTAAATTATTGTTATATTAGGGGCTTTCTCCGCAAATATTTATATATGCAATTAATTGCGATTAATTAATCAGCATACCATGTTATTAATTTGATCAAATATTTTAATAGATTGACAGCCCTAGTTATATCTTTTGGAGACCCTGGTGTCCTGCTATTTTGAGTATAAACACATCCTGGACGTGTTTTTGCTCCCATCTGCGCCATTTTTAATTGTTGAACTGTGTAAACATGCACTAGATGGACATCTTTGATCGGTTTGATGCATTTCGGCGATGAGTGCCACGTTATAAGAGTGGTACAAGCGCAACTTTTTCTGGTGCATTCCACTACTGCGTTTGGCTCATATAAGCGTGGACTGCCTGAGAACCAATCACAAAATTATTCAAGCTTTGCAAAGGAGCTGTTATTGAAAGATAGGGTAGTTAAAACACTATGTTTCAAATGTCATGACTGTTTGAGAGTTGTGAACAGTTTAATATATTTGAATTCAATGTGTTGGATGTGTGTTGTGTAATCCCTGAAATGACAGTAAATTAAAATGTACAATGATTTAAACAACTTTACAGCTCAAGTAATACATTAACAGAAGAATTCCTTTATTAGATCTTAAAGAATAGTCCACAGTTATTATTCTACTATGTGTGGAGTACACTATGGCTCATTATAGGTTATATTTTGCTTACCTTCAGTACATATTGAACCTTTCTCTTCAGATGTCAGGCTATCAGTGCTGTTATCCAAACGTAATGTCTGATGAGCTCTCACACCATCCAGTAAATGGCTGATGGTTGTTATCGGCAGCTCATCCACCATCTGATACAGGTCTGAAGTGCACTGGCGTTCCCTCATCTCACAGTTGTACTGACCCACCGGGAGCAGAGGGTCTCTGGGGTCCATGTTGTTTTTGCACTCGTCACCACTGCTGTGGAACAACACGTCCCCATCTTCACTTTGAAAACCACACAAAGTCTCAGTCAGATCTTTCAGAGGAGATTCAGCAACTGGACAAACGCAATCAAACTCTGAGATTGAGCAACTCTCGAGGAATGTATCTGGGTTTGGCGGCTGTTGAATTTCGGATGCAACTTTCTCTACACCTTGATCACTGAGGTTAGAACTTAATGTTGTGGTAGATTCATTCTTCGACTCCAGAGTAACAGGTTGTGAACTCTGGCACTCTTCCAAATAATTACCATCTGTCGAAAGACACAAGGCTAAATCACTGCTACAGTTTTCCTCCGACTCACTGACGGCTTTTGTTCGACAGTCCTTACTGACTTTCTTTGCATTGGAACTCTGAATATCCGTCTCTGTGAAGGGTCCCTCTTCCTTAGACATGTTCTTGGTCTCTTTGTGTCTCTCAGAATCACTATTAAAGCCAGATGAGATGTCACTGCATGATGGCAGCTCTTTAGCGCATTGATGACTTGATGGATTGAGATTATCCTCATCTCCTGAGACGTTCATGGGTGTATTGCGATCAGAATGTTCCTGGTCATGGTGGCCATCTCCTTGTTGGCTTCTCCTCCTCTTGACTATCGAAGTCAGGAAGTCTCGCTGATCTACGCCATGTCCCAGCTTCTCCGCTTGGTATGAAAACCTTCTAGATGTCAAGTTTCCTGAGTCATTACTGGTTGAAACATTATTTGAACCATCTTGTGCGGCCAATGTTTGATCACTTGGTTTCTCAGTTTGAGATTGCGATTCAGCATCATTCGATTCCCTTGGGGACAAAACTTCTCGCTTGGTTGTGGGAATGACTTTGAGAACTAAATGCTTCTTGCCATCTACCATCTTGAGCCCAACCACCTTTGTAGTGCAATCTGGGGGAACAGATATATTGTTCTTCTCCATGAGTCCTGTGAGCTTATCTTTCCCAGCATGACGCAGACCTGGGTGGGGTGTGCTACATCGCTTTGACTTAGATTGTGCTGGAGAAGGTGTAGTCTGATTTTGCTCGCTTTTGAGAGATTTCGGCCACTTTTGAACACCGCTAACAGTCCTTTCAAGGAACTGCTGCGTTTCCTCCAAGGTCTTCTCTGGATCCAACAAGACTCTGTGATCGTCCAGGAGACCTGGTGCAGAAAACACTGGGGATGTCCAATGGGGTTCTTGCTTTGGTAGTAGGAACTTGAAGTCTTGGGAAAGATTATTGTCTGGTTTGGACGCAGGTTCTCGCTTTCTCCACCAGTTCCTTCTGCTCCATCTTTGGCGACATGCGGCAGCCATGTGTTTAAGGAGTTCGTCTTTCTGAGTGACACCAGAGGCGTCATTTAACAGACTGTTTTTAAACTTACTATTATTAATGCTTTCTTCACGAATGTCTTTGATTGGCACCGTGTTGAGCGGACAAGAGTGGCACACAAACTGCTTAATTTCTTCAATAGAGAAGTTGCATTTGTGACAGTGGTATTGACCATTTAGAGTATGGTGAGTTTGACAATGCTTGGTTAGTTGGGGCAGCGTTTGCTGGACGTTGTCATCACAGATCTCACAGATGAGCAAACAGTCCTTATGTTTTACCCGGTGCTTTAGGAGCTTTGTAAATACTGGGGTGGAGAAATGGCACATGTCGCAAGGAAATGATGGCATGCTTCCTTTACCTTCATGGACGGTCTTAAAATGCACCAATAATTCACTTGGACTGTATAAGCAGCCATCCTTACATGCAGAACAAGTGAACGTGAGCGGGCTCTTTGGGGTGTCCACTGTCTGGTCATGCTGCAGTTTTTTAGGTGGTTTCTTGAGTGTCTCCGAAGCTTTCCGTCCATGGATTTCTTCCGTAAGTTTCTTCTCCTCTTTCACAGTGATTTTTCGAGCAGGAGATGAGAAAGAGTTCTTCCTGAGACGTAGGCGTTTATGCCAGTTTCCCTTCTCTTCATTGCCAATCTGCCCATCAGACTCAGCATGGGTGCCTGGGTTGGCATTGCCCACATTCATATTGGATGCACAGCGCCCTGTGCAAAACAAGGGAAAAAGTTTTAAGGGTGAGACTGTGCTCAAAACACAAATTCACCATAAAAATGTATCGATCCATAGTAACATCATAATTACAAATAAATGTAATTCTATTGTTATTGTATGTTTTTTTTACCCCCCAATAACAAAATAAACAATGTTTATGATAACAATAAATGAGCTTGCCACAAATGGAGAGCAACAGTGCAAGTCCACTTTCCCAGCCATCTTGGTTCCTTGGTTTCCCATTTATGTCTTCCATAATGTTTTCTTAAAATGTTATTATAAAAAGGTTGTTAGACATAAACCAAACCAACCAGCCCTGAGGTGAATCACAACATTACAAACTTTGATTTGAAGCATTGGAAACAATGACTGTGTATTTAACGTTTGGTTTAAAATGGCTAAATTTAAATATATAAAAATTTTATTGCAAAATGTATCACAAATATATCAGTAGTTTGAGACTGTAAGATTGCATCATTAAGGTTTGGCATGCAATTGTCTGATTGGTGGATCTTTCTCTTTAGGATCATGGGTAGTGTAGTTCTTCACCAGAAATTCTACTATTAGACAAGATAAAAAAAAAAAATTAAGATGATATAAAACAGACTTAAGGCTTCAATGGAAGCATATGCCATTGATTAACAACCTCGGAGCTCACGGTAGTTCTGTCTTTATTTTATTTTTCCTTTTTCTCCCAATTTGGAACGCCCAATTGCCCAATGTGCTTTTAAGTCCTCATGGTCACGTAGTGATTCACCTGGGACAAAACTCTGTGTCTGAGACTGTCAAATCGTGCATCTTATCACGTGGCTTATTGAGCGCGTTGCCACGGAGACATAGCACATCTGGAAGCTTCACGCCATCCACCGCGGCATCCACGCACAACGCGCCACCAAAACGAACCACATTATAGTGACCATGAGGAGGTTACTCCATGTGACTCTACTCTCCCTAGCCACCAGGCCAATTTGGTTGCTTAGGAGACCTGGCTGGAGTCACTCAGCATGCCCTGGGATTCGAACTAGCGAACTCCAGGGGTGGTAGCTAGCGTCTTACCACTGAGCTACCCAGGCCCCCTTACGGAGAAAATTAATGGGATTGTTACTGTCAAATATAACTGCACAATATAAGAATGTCTTTAAGGATGTAAACTGGCCTTCTTTAAATTCGCTATGTTAATCTTCACCTATCTTTACCCTAAACTAGTCTTTTTTACAATACAGTATCTATTTTAATTAACTTATGTGTCTACAATGGCCCCAAAACTTAACTGGACACTTAAGTCAGGATTAAAATGTGTGAATGTCATTGTATTAGACAGAAAAATATCAAAGCAAGTCAAAATAAAGCAGCTGGTTCTTTTCTCAGAAATAACTTTGCTTCATTTTTGCTCAATGACTTTAAATCAGTTTGGGGTCTTTTTTTAAAAACAGAGGAACCATCATTTCATCTAAACACCCATTGTAGCCTAGGCATGTTTCCACAGTTTTTCACTAAATGAACACGACGGAGGGTAAAACGTAATCATTTTCATTAATTTGCATGTTTATACGTAGGCCCCACCGCCCCGTGCGTGCACAAAGATCATCACGTCACCGGTTAATTCTGAAGCGCACACAGACCATGTTTATCTGTCTTTAATCGCAGTTAAATAATCACAAATGATTATATCGCCATTTTGTTGTTATTTTGATTAATTATTCAGCACTGAAGGATTGTGAAATTAGTCTACTGATGCACTCTATGAAACTATTAAATCGTGGGTATTCGATGTATCGCCCAGCCCTATTTAAACATTTACATTAATGCATTTGGATGCTTTTATCCAAAGCAACTTTCAGTGCACTTATTACAGGGACAATCCCCCCGGAGCAACCTGGAGTTAATTGCCTTCCTCAAGGACACAATGGTGGTGGCTGTGGGGATCAAACCAGCAACCTTCTGATTACCAGTTATGTGCTTTAGCCCACTACACCACCACCACCTCACTTAACCATTCAAACCAAACAAACAAACATGGTTTGTTACCATTAGTAACATGGCCCCTAACACTTACTTAGTTTACAAATATTAAACCATGACCTGCACTGCACATAAATAACTAATATTGGCATTATATTAATGTTGTTTAGCCAGAAGTTTACATACACTTAGGTTGTAAGTCATTAAAACACATTTTTGAACCACTCCACAGATTTAATATTAGCAAACTATAGTTTTGGCAAGACTACTTAGTTTAGGACATCAACTTTGTGCATGACGTGTAATTTTTCCAACAATTGTTTACAGACCGATTGTTTCACTTTTAATTGACAATTCCAGTGAGTCAGAAGTTTACATACACCAAGTTAACTGTACCTTTAAGCAGCTTGGAAAATTCCAGAAAATTATGTCAAGCCTTTAGGCAATTAGCTTCTGAAAGGAGGTGTACTGAATTGGAGGTGTTCCTGTGGATGTAATATAAAGCTGCCCTTCAAACTCAGTGCCTCTTTGCTTGGCATCATTGGAAAATCTAAAGTAATCAGCCAAGCCCTCAGAAAAAAATATTGTGGACCTCCACAAGTCTGGTTCATTCTTGGGAGCAATTTCCAAATGCCTGAAGGCACCACGTTCATCTGTACAAACAATAGTATGCAAGTATAAACACCATGTGACCACACAGCATCATACTGCTCAGGAAGGAGACGCATTCTGTCTCCTAGAGATGAACGTAGTTTGTGTGAAAAGTGCAAATCAATCCCAGAACAACAGCAAAGGACCTTGTGAAGATGCTGGAGGAAACAGGTAGACGAGTATCTATATCCACAGCAAAACAAGTCCTATATGGACATCACCTGAAAGGCTGCTCAGCGAGGAAGAAGTCACTGCTCAAAAACAGCCATAAAAAAGCCAGAATACAGTTTGCAAGTGCACATGTGGACAAAGATCTTACTTTTTGGAGAAATGTCCTCTGGTCTGATGAAACAACAATTCAACTGTTTGGCCATAATGACCATCGTTATGCTTGGAGGAAAAAGGGTGAGGCTTGCAAGCTGAAGAACACCATCCCAACCGTGAATCATGGGGGTGGCAGCATCATGTTGTGGGGGTGTTTGCTGTAGGAGGGTCTGGTGCACTTCACAAAATAGATGCATCATGAGGAAGGAAAATGATGTGGATATATTGAAGCAACATCTCAAGACATCAGACAGGAAGTTAACGCTCGGTCGTAAATGGGTCTTCCAAATGGACAATGACCCCCCCAAGCACACCTCCAAAGTTGTGGCTAAATGGCTTAAGGACAACAAAGTCAAGATATTGGAGTGGCATCACAAAGTCCTGACCTCAATCTGCTGCATGTGTGAGCAAGGAGGCCAACAAACCTGACTCAGTTACACCAGTTCTGTCTGGAGGAATGGGACACAATTCCAGCAACTTATTGTGAGAAGCTTGTGGAAGGATCCCCAAAACATTTGACCCAAGTTAAACAATTTAAAGGCAATGCAACCAAATACTAACAAGTGTATGTAAACTTCTGACCCACTGGGAATGTGATGAAAGAAATAAAAGCTGAAAGAAATAATTCTCTCTACTATTATTCTGACATTTCACATTCTTAAAATAAAGTTGTGATCCAAACTGACCCAAGACTGGGAATGTTTCTATGATTAAATGTCAGGAATTGTGAAAAACTGAGTTTAAATGTATTTGACTAATGCTTATGTACACTTCTGACTTCAATTTATTTTAAGGCGCAATTTACAATCATGCTTTTTTTGTTGAAGCATAACTTTCTGTAAAGCTGCTTTGAAATGATGTGTTTTGAAAAGCAATATACAAATAAAATGACTTGACAAACATATTTTTGTCAAATGTTTTGCTGGAAGACTCTATTTGAACTATCTTTCCTTAAAATACAGTTCACATTTTGGTATGTAAAGCATTGTTTGTGCGAAGATATTGCCAATCCAGTTAACAAAACACTTTTAATTAAAGTCAATGGCGACAGAATGACAAAAACCAAACGCTTACATTACAGTGCCAAAAACGTACCATGGTATTACCATGTTTTTCATGGTAATAGCATAAAGTCCCATGTAAATATCATGGTACATGAATACAGTAATCATTACCATGCTATATCTCCAAGTACTACTGTATTACTATTACTATAACCACCACAGTGCAGTATTTGAGGTTAGATTATCTCAATCTATAGATATAGGCTATGTCATATATGAGTCTTTCTCACATGTATCTGCCTATACATACTGTGCATGCTAACCAAAGTCACTTAGAAAGTAGACAGATAATGTAAACGAAACATAAATATAGGTAAAAGTCTGTACTGAGCTTGCACCTTGTGTTGCACAAGCTAAATTACTAACAGTTTGCACCTGTTTTGCAGATGCCCAACTCTCCCTGTCACAATACAATGAACGCGTTATAAAGTTTTTTAAATGTTTTAGATCAAACCGAATGCAATGTAATCCAAAGCAATGCACACAACCTGCGATGGAGTTTACTTTAGCCACCAATGCTTGTGCTTACGTAAAGTTGATCAACACAAACATGTTTGAAACTGACATATCTTTAATGCCACACAATGCGCGTGCAACATTGCATATTTACTTCTAAAACTTTAATTCCTATTCAACGTTTAAGTTTACTTCATGCATATGTATAAACGCATATATGTGCTTGTAAAACTGTCGAAGTGGATGAGACTTACAGCGCTTTTTTTCCGCTCTCCTGTCCAACCACAATCCGTCACCAGCGCGCGGCAGCCATGACACCTCAATCCGGGGACGACAGCAGCTCAGGCCCGTAAGAATGGATTACCTGCGTGCCATTTCATGCAAATAATAGCACTGAGTAAATAGCATGCATTTCTCGATATACTAATCCCAAGTTTATGCTTTCTCAATGCGAAACAAGTCATTCACTTTCTCTGGCGCATGCAATGGGGTTGGATTGTGTGCATCTTTATAAAGGCAGCACGTGCTTCCTCTTTAAAGATACTAAGCACTGTTTATAACGACCATATAGAGCCATTGTTAAACCTAAACACAACAATTATATAGAGAACAGTTTATTACATGCACTTTTACATGAACGTGCTGGAGCAGCAGGTATGTGAGAAAATATTATAAAAACTTAAGAACTAAATGATTTGTTGCAATTTAAAAAAGTTTGACTGGATCAATTAATTTGTTTGTTTACTTGTAATTAATGACCTTTTAGGTCAGTGAAGCTGTGCATAATATGTATTTTTAATATTGTATCAACAATAATTATCAATATTGTTATGTGTAAGGCATTACTAAATCATTAATTACTGTAATTAAATTACTTTTTTATTAAAAAAGGTAAAGTAAGGGATTACTCTTAATTTTAAGTAATTTAATTACAGTTACTTCTGATGTAATTGCGTTAAATAATGTTTAGATTCAATACAGTATTACAGTATCAGTGCAGAACAATTCTATATAAAACAATAGTGAATTTAAAATCGAAATTTAATATATTTTCTCATTTAACGCTGCCGCCTTAAATTCTTTGGCCAGTTCATGAATAATGTATTTCATGATATATGATGTATTTGAAAGAATTATAAAGGCCTATCTTTGGTCCTGTTAGAGGCATTGTTACATTGATAATAGATATAACCATTTAAATATAAGATATTATTCAAAAGATTGGTAATCCCCAGTAATCTCTGTAAAATTATAATTTTTAAAAATGTTATCCAGTAATCATGAACTACTGGAAAGGCCTTGGAAAAGTCATGGAAATTAATTCGTTAAAAACTGGGAACACTGTTTATTGTATAGGCCCCTCCATTGACATGGTTGCGCCTTTTCTCTCCTTTAAACACAGAGGTTGCACTTTTTGAAAGATAAGGAATGCACAAATAACAAAATAAATAAGAAAAGGAGCAAACAGCCTACTTACCTTGCAAACCATGCTAAAAAACATATTTTCCACTTCAGTACTTAATTAGTTCATAACCTTAAAGAAAAGGAACTTCCTATAATTAAATGTGCATGTATATATATTCATATATCATACTTTTCTGCAGTTAAACTTCTGCTGTAGCTTCTTTACTCTGTAAATGTTACATTGTAAAGAATATAGCACAAAATCATCAGATTAGTGATTAGAAAATTAATGATCATATTTCTTCTCTGTCTGAATTTAACTAGAAATTAGTAAAGTAAGGGATTACTCTTCATTTTTAAGTAATTTAATTACAGTTGCGTCTGATGTAATTGCGTTAAATTACTGTATAGACTCAATACAGTATTACAGTATCAGTACAGAACATTTCTATATAAATAGAAATTAAATGTCTAATGTTAAAATGTATGCTTTCTAATTTAACGCTGCCCCTTTAAATTCTATGGTCAGTTCATGAATAATTTATTGGATTTTATATGATTTATTTGAAAAAATTAAATGAGCAGTTTCATGTCTATCCTTGTATTTTTCACCTGGTCGAGGTTGATCAGGTTTTTAGAAAGAAACTAGTAATAATATGTAATTAGTAGTAATTGATTACTCTTTTAGAGTAACTTACCCAACACTGTGTGTATACATATTTATATACATATATATATATATATATATATATTTACACTAACAGTACATTGAGTGACAGCTATATGCTTTAGGTAGAATATAATAATGAGTTTATTTAAGCTAAAATCTGTCCTATTGATGTAATGACATGGGTTCCTATTTAAAGGCCAAACATTCTCTTGGCTAAGCTTTCTAAAATCAGAAAATCTATTTCTATTAAACAAATAAACAAACCAAACAGCTTCAATAAATAAGTAAATCTGCCCTTTTAATCTTTAATAGAGGGGAAAACAATCACTGGGTAAGTAGATGTGATTGATGCAGCCAAAGTTCCATGCATTGTGATGACGCCGATGAAAGCTTACTCCTGATTGGCTGTTCATTGTCCACTATGATTGTAAGGCGTCCTCCGATTGGATGAGATTGTCTACGCGGTTGTAGTATCGTGTGTTTTACATTGTTCCGATGCTTCACGCACATTAATGAACACAAAGTGTAAACTTTACTCTGATTTACACTGGTGATTCGACTAATAAGTTTGTTAGGCTACTAGTTTGCATTGTACTGTCTTTATGCAGCCGTCATTGTGTGTGGTAAGTTCTTTAATCGTCAGATTTTACTCCCGACAGTGAACTTGAATAGTTAGGGTTTTAAATGCAAATCTTGAACAAACTTGATTGAAGAAGTCATAAGTATGATATTTACCCGAATGGTCCTTGATATGTGTTGCTTGTGATCTGTATCGAGTTGGTTTGGCCCTTTAACTATTGTGTATAATGAGGAAGACTAGTGCTTGTTATTCCAAATGAGGAAAAAGTGCTGAACCAATCACGAGCTGCATCAGTCAGAGCTTCATCAGTGATCATTGTGGCTTTGTTGTATTTGTACTGGGACACTTTTAAGTGCTCAATGAAACTCTCATGATTTGATCCTAAAACCTCTTGCTATAGGACACCAATGGAGCTGGAGGGGCAGTGGTGGAAAGGGGAGCTTGCAGAGGACATCTATCAGGCCCTGCGTTACAAAGTGTGTATCCGTTTCAATGTGTTGTTATTTGTGTGATTGCATTAGATAGGTGCCATGATGGCATGCATGTGCAACTTAACATGATTAACCCTTGCACTTCATTATTTGTCAGTATTAACAGAAATGCATGCATGCCCTCACATATTGACACGCATGAATGCGTGCACTGCATGCATATGCAACTTGGTCATTGCACAAATCGGTATGCATGCATTAAATGCAAACCAGTCAATATTGTATAAATGCATGCATGCGTGCCATCACAAACATGTGCAACTTAACTTGGTTGTTGCAATTAACAATTCGGTCAATATTACAAAATTGTCATTGTAGTGGTATTGTTTCTTTAGTTGTTTTTATGATGGTATGCATTAGTGAATGCATGCATGTACAACTTCCCCAGGATATTGCACAACTCCAGCATGATTTGCATTTCATGCATGCATGCCATCAGCATCAGTAGGATGCTGATGGCATGCATGTATGAAATGCAAATCATTTAGTGCTGTAAAATCTTGAGTATTACAAAAAATCATGAATGCATGCATGCCATCACAAAAGCCATGTTGCAAGCATACATGTGCAACCTAAATTGGTTATTGCAATTTAACATGTTAGTCAATATTACAAAATTGTCTATTTAGTTGTTTTTATGATGCATGCGTTAGTGAATGTATGCATGTACAAGTCCACTTGGCAATTATGCAATTGTATTAATATTGATTGTGGTGGGGGTGCCTGGGTATCTCAGCGAGTATTGATGCTGACTACCACCCCTTCAGTCAGGAGTTTGAATCCAGGGTGAGTGACTCCAGCCAGGTCTCCTAAGCAACCAAACTGGCTGGTTGCTAGGGAGGGTAGAGTCACATGGGGTAACCTCCTCATGGTCGCGATTAGGGGTTCTCGCTCTCAATGGGGCGTGTGGAAAGTTGTGTGTGGATCACAGAGGGTAGCATGAGCCTCCACATGCTGTGAGTCTCCGTGGTGTCGTGCACAGCGGACCGTGTAATAAGATGCGTGGATTGACGGTCTCAGAACTGGAGGCAACTGGGACTTGTCCTCCACCACCCGGATTGAGGTGAGCAACCGTGCCACCATGAGGACCTACTAAGTAGTGGGAATTGGGCATTCCAAATTGGGAGAAAAGGGGATAAAAAAATAAAAATGATTGTGATGGCATGCATGCATAAAATGCAAATCAGACGTTATTGTAATTATTTTTATTAACAAAAATGCACGAAAGCATGCATGTGCACGTGGTTATTGCAAATTAACAAGTCAGTCAATATTACAAAATTGTTATGGCTGTTGTTGTTATGATGGAATGCATTAGCGAATGCATGTGTGCATGTACAGCTCCACTTGGTAATTGCACAAACCTGTTAATATTGATTGTGATGGCATGCATGCATGAAAGGCAAATCAGTCAGGATTGCAAAATCCTCAGAAATTACAAAATTGTCATAGCCGTGGTATTGTCTCTTTAGTTGTTTTTATGATGTCATGCATGAGTGAATGCATATGCAACTTCACTTAGTTATTGCACAAATCAGTTCATGTTGCAATCTTCATTGCAGTGTCTTGTTGTTTTTCAGGAGCTGCGATTGCCTGCATACAAAGGCCAGTCCCCACAGATCAGCCTTAGACGATATTTCGCAGACCTCATTGCAATAGTGAGCAATCGGTTCAAGCTGTGCTCGGCTGCCAGACACTTGGCTGTTTATCTGCTGGACCTGTTTATGGACCGCTATGACATTTCTGTACAGCAGCTCCACATGGTGGCACTGTCCTGCTTGCTTTTGGCCAGTAAGTATTATGCTTCCTACTCTGATTTACAGTGGTAATGTTCAGATTGGAACACAAGCTTATTGAATGCCGTGCAGTATACACTATATTATATATTTGGGTATTGTCCAACTATAAATGTTTCACATTGTAGTATGCTACATTGTAGTTGATGTTAAAAATCACATACAATTGAATATCCCGTTTTCCTTTATAATACGGCAGGTTATTAAAGTGAAATGGGTTGCGATTGGTTCAAGCTCTCGTGTTTTTATCCAGGTAAGTTTGAGGAGAGAGAAGATCGGGTGCCGAAGCTGGAGACACTGAACAGTCTGGGCTGCATGAGCTCCATGAATCTGGTTCTGACCAAACAAGCTCTCTTGCACATGGAGCTACTGCTCCTCGAGACGTTCCAGTGGAATCTGTACCTCCCTACGGCCGCTCACTTCATAGAGTACTACCTGCCAGTCGCCGTGAATGAGACGGACCTGCATGACGGCTGGCCTATGGCATGCATGGAGAAGACTATGCTGTACATGTCCAAATATGCAGATTACTTCCTAGAGGTCTCTCTACAAGGTGCCAAAATATTGAATCTTCCCCCATCATCTATTGGTTGCCAAACAAATAGTTGCACCCTGAACTCGTGACATTGGTTAATACAGATGTTTTTGTGTTGCGCTGGTTGGGGTGCCTAAACAAACAGAGCAATGTTTTGAAAGCGCCACACTCTGTATATTGACATGCACTTTAAACATTATAACGAAAGTATTTTTACATTAAATACGGCATCTACGCTTGGAGCTTAAAATACTCTAATCTGTTGAATGTTTAAAATGTGCATGATCACTTTAACCAGATTAATATGCTTGGAAAAGTTGGTGTTTCATGCTTAAAGACAAATTTCTTTCTCTTTTGAAGATCACGCATTTCTTGGATTCGTCCCGTCTTTGGTCGCTGTGGCGTGTGTGGCCTCTTCTCGAGTAATCTTGCGTCTGTCTCCCACCTGGCCGCCCCGTTTGCAGCGTCTGTCAGCGTACACATGGGAGCAGCTGTTGCCCTGCGTGGAGAGACTTTTAATGTGGGTTTGACCTCATTCGAGCTTCTATGTCAAGTCCCGATTCTACTGCATAAAATCAACGTTCCAGGTTCAAACAAGTTGGGCAGCATGACTCTGTTCAAAGCATATATGACTTGTTGTTTAGCACAGAAAATAATTTCACTCTCCTTAGTAAAACAAGCACACAGCGTATTTGTAGTAATGCTTTTACAATGGAAGTCTATGCGGCATGAAATTCTGGAGGGTTAAAAGCAGAAATTTGAGAGCTTGTATTTGTTTTAAAGCACTTATAATCAGCGGCAAATAATGGGCTGTTTAATATAAACAATTTAAATATTTTTTGCACAATAAAACAGAAGTAGAGTTGGACCAATTTGAATATTTTAGGCCGAAAACGATATTTTGCTTTATTTGTTTTCATGAGGTCAGACTTAAGAATTATGCTTTGAAAAACGTACAAATGGGCATAAAAGCTTTTTTATTGTTCTGACAATAAATAATTTCCATTAAACACTGATTGGATCTGTTGAACACATGAAGGGCCAAAATTATCAAGAGAGATAAAAAGAAAATTTGGTAGGTATTTCTTTCAGAATAAAGTCATTACTTTAACTTTTTCCAGTGCAATACATTTACGTAATCATAAATAAAACACGCATAAATAATTTTTATTTATTTAAATCTGCGTTTTCATGGTTATGACCATAGACTGTAAAAAAAGATGGCCGACGCCCCTTCGCTCTTTTCCATTGGTGAGAACTGAAGCCGCCAGTGTCCCGATATAGCGCTGACATCTTGGGACTTGAGTCTGCGCAGTTGCGATTTCGGGACCAGACCTGCGCAGTAGTGAGCAGGAAGTAAAGCCACGAAATCAAGGCCCCGCCCTCACTCTCGCCGAATCAATCGCAAGCACACGCCCCTGCACTTTTGACTTTTGACTTATGACGGTGTGAAATAATGAATTATAGAAATTTAGATATTAAATTTAAAGCTCCAATCTCCTCAGTCCTCCGAAGATCCCGAAAAAAAGTCAGTTGGTGCTTCAGTGACTAATTTGCTCTGAGGACCTGTCAATCACAGCTGTCAATCATGATGTCACAGCACCGTTTTTATAGCATCAAATAACTAAAAACAAA
Organism: Xyrauchen texanus; assembly: GCF_025860055.1. NCBI lineage: Eukaryota > Metazoa > Chordata > Actinopteri > Cypriniformes > Catostomidae > Xyrauchen > Xyrauchen texanus. The sequence goes on from NC_068295.1 coordinate 2,177,075, forward strand.
CTTATTTTGAAAACAAACACTTGAAATGACATCAACGTGATAGAAACGACAGTAAATGACAGAAACTATCTTTGGAAAAAAGATATGTGAAGTGTAATTTAATTGTTTAGTTGGTCTCACGTCCCGTTGAATAACATGGGGAGGCGGGGTTTATGACCTATACTAGGACCAGCCACCGGGGGGCGATCGAGACGTTTTGGCTTCACTTTTGAGGGCTTGTGTGGCACACTTGGTTATGATCAATATGTTTGGATGGTTTTATTTGGCCAACAATAAATGCTACTTTTTAGTTAAAAATAAATAAATATATATATATATATATATATATTTTTTATTACATTATACGTCGACCTTGAGGAAAAATTCAATTGTAAGGAATGAATTATGTGTTGCCTTTAACATGCATAAATTCAAAACTGTTCATTTTAACATTTATATCTGTGCAGTGTCTTGCCCCATAGACTTCTATTGTAAGTGTATTACTGTAAACACGATTGATGTTTGGTTATACAAGGGACGAGTCGAGTAATTGCTTAACTTGTATTGAAGTCAAAACGTACCTTTAAAGCCAGAGCAGTGGCGTATGATTGTGTAAACAACCAATTAATTTGACTTAATGTAATCGGTGTTATCGTTGTGCTGAATTTAACACCATGCTCTCCTTTCTCACAGCGCTCACGATGGTGATGTAAAGGAAGCAAACAAGCAGAAATGCCAGCAGCCGAGAGTTCAGTCTGTGCAGACGGTGTACCCCGTCCCGCATCAGTACATGCAGCAGCCAAACTCGCAGTACGTCCAGCAGAACTGCCAGCCGGTGATCGTGTCTGCTCAAGGCCATAACACCTACCTGCCCCATCCCACCTCAATGCAGGTCTCCACAGCCCCTCTGCATGGGCTCGGGCAGCCCCAAACCATGTCTGCCCCAATGGATGCCAAAGTGAACATGCCCAGTAGAGCATACCAGGTGAATGCACTGTACCCCCGTGCAGCTCCCTGTTTCGACAGGTGATTAATCGGACGTGAAGTTAATGGACCGTTCCACTGCACAGGGGAGTTTATGTTTGCATTCTTCTGTGCAGAATATAAGCACGCTGCTCTTAAAGAGATAGTGCAGTCAAAAATGAAAATGCTGTCATTTACTCAACCTCTTGTTGTTCCAAAACCGTATGACTTTCTTTTGCAAAGCCATATGTGTTTGGAACGGCTTGAAGGTGAGTAAATGGAGACCGTTTTGGGGGAGCTGTCCCTTTAAATATTATTTGAACCGAGCCACTTGAACTGTTGAATTCTGTCTTTTTAATTTAAATGATCAGGATGAAAACTATCAAGCATTAGATCACTGTAATTTTGATTTATGAGGTGTGCTATGAGCAAAAATGTGCAATATGATGCCTTAATGTGTTACCCTCTGTATACTACCTCATGGTGTTCCATTTGTTGTGTTAAGTTTACTTAAGAGTAGTAGTATTATTTACAGGTATGTTTCATAAATGAAGACATCATGGGAGTGTGAAGTAACAAAGTAAAATGATGGTTTATACTAACATGAGCAACTTGCAAGTGTTAATTTGCTCTACCTCATTGAATGTTGACTGTTATTGTCTTGCAGCCTTAAATGCACTTTAGTACAGTATTTTTTGTTTTTGATTTTTAATAAAAATGCAACATTTCTGTTGTAGCTAGTTTGTTGTTGTTGTTGTACATTGGGGTTTGTAGAGATTGAAGGATATGTTCATTATTTAAAAAGCCAATCCACACTTTTCATCCGCAAATATCTTTCTTTGCAATACATTTGAAAATCAAGGACCTAAACGTTTCTCATGTTTGGAGAATCAGCACACTTGTTTGCATGGCCAGTATTTAGACTGCAGGTTCAATCTTAGTTTCACATATGTCAAAAAATAACCACATTCTGTAACATTTCCATATTTAAGGGTTATGTAGAATGAGAATGGATCCTTATGTTTGCAACACTCACAAACTGGGTCAAACTCTGTCGCCCTAGTCATGCTGTGGGTAATTAAAGGGATAGTTCGCATAAGAATTAAAATTCTCATCATTTACTCACCCTCATGTCATCCCAGATATGTCAGACTTTCTTCTGCAGAACACAAATTAAGATTTTTAGAAGAATATCTCAGCTCTGTAGGTCCTTACAATGCAAGTGAATGGTTGTAGAAGATCGTTGTAGCTCCAAAAGTCACATAAAAGAGGCATAAAAGTAATATATAAGACTAGTGGTTTAATTCAAGTCTTCAGAAGCGATATGATAGGTGTGGCTGAGAAACAGATACAAATTTAAAATGGAAAGTTGAGAGTAAGAGTAAAAAACAGACTTACATTTTGATTTGTTTCTCACCCACACCTATCATATCGCTTCTGAATGTATAGATTTAAACACTGGAGTCTAATATATTAGTTTTTTTTAATGTGATTTTTGGAGCTACAAAGTTCAGATCACCATTAACTTGCGTTGTAAGGACCTACAGAGCTGAGATATTCTTCCAAAAATATGCATTTGTGTTCTGCAGAAGAAAGTCTGACATATCTGGGATAACATGAGGGTGAGTAAATGAGATTGAAATATTCCTTTAAATGGGGCACAAAAAATGAAGCTGGAAAAACTGATGTGCTTAGCTAAACTAATAGTGACAATAAAATCATATTTTATGACTTTTTTTACCCCCTATCTTTTCATGCTCTCAAATTTTGTCATAATTGTTCCCTTAAGGATAATGTTTCGTCTGGGATCTTTTATTTTGAAAAATGACAGTGCAAGTTAGCTAGCTTGTGATTAGCAAATCAATTGTCCTCATCCGTTAGATTTTGTAAAACATTTAAAATAATAATAAACTTCTCCACTACATGTTTTATAGTGATGAAACGCATTCAGACAACATCACAATTTCAATCGAAAATTATCTCGAAACCTAACAAAGTAGCCTAAGCAATCAATATTATTGGCAATAATAACGGCATATTAAAACTGAATGAGAGTTCTGAACTGAAAAAATGTAATACTGATTAATCTTTAATAATATTTATTTTGTTTTCTTTCCTTTTGTTATATTTTGTTTTAATTTATTTAATTGTGTCCACCGTGTGTCCCGCAGGAACTCCTCACACACCCCTAACGTCATATCCGGTCTGTAGGAATCGCTCTAGAAGATTACAGTCGCTTCGTGTTCATTCCTCTCAGTGTGTATTTAAGCTGGTTCTATTTTGAGCTATAACGACATTACAAAACAGAACTGCATAACCTCACATGTCACAATAAACACTTGTCCTGGACACGTTCACACGAGCTCTGATCTCACTTATCAACAGGTAAGACAGAAAGAGACAGATGCATGACTGACTAACAGACTAACACGCATGCTGCTGTCATAGCGCTGTTGTTTATGGGTGTGTCAGTGTGTGTAATCGTGTTCTTATTGAGTGGCGTGAGTGGACATTCCCTCTATAACTATTTAAATTCCAACGGTTTTAACGGTCAATTCACCACATTCTGCAACTGACCGTCATAATAATAGACCTCAATGTATGTGATTAGGGTATTTAAATATCAATACGAGTCACTGGGCCTGAAGTTTGATATTTAAGATGAGATATTTTTATTCAGGTGGGATCATAACTCACTTTCACTTCAAATTTATATTAATAGTCTTTGACTGTCAGCTGTGTGTATTATGCAATAACTGTTTACGGAACACACCTCCAACAAACTGGAGCTTTCTAGAGATGATTCACTTCAGTACTTTTATTTTCATCTATTTAAACTGATTCTGAAGACTATTAGCTTAGTCATTTTTGTAACTCAGTGATTACAAACAATTATTAAACCTGTAATATTCCATGTCAGTCCAATAAGCTATCTGAATTACTTCGAGGTAAAGGGTTTTATCATGTTAAACCTGTTAATTTAAGCAGAACTGGTAAGTGCAGACAGTATGATATTTTGGACCCCCGTTAATTTTATTACATTAATTTTGTTAAATGCTTGTGTGAAACATTTTACCACCAGTCTCAGTTCATTAAAGACCCCATGAAAAGTTGTCGAGAGTAGTTTTCACTGAATCCAAATATCCAAACTTCCCTATAGAGGTTGACCGTATCATTTTTACGATTAATCGTGCCAATAGTTGCTTTTTGGAACTGTTGATTATAGGCAAAAATCTATGTTGATGGTTCCTGATAGCTTTTTCGTAATTTCGCCATTTCAAAATAAGAGCCTCTGTGTGTTTTGTCCTGCGTTATGCACCAAATCTAAATTTTTCTGGTTACTATTGGGATTTTTTGTTGAACAAAAAACTGCATCTGGGATTTTATTTATTTTGTACTCTTTGTCTTTGCCCTCCAAAGTAAAGAAAGATTTTTTGTTTTACATTCTATAAATCGATTTTAAAACTATCTGCCGATTAATCGTTTATCGGCCTTTCCCATCACCTTAGTTATCGGTATCGTTAAAATCCACAATCGTTGACCTCTACTTTCCTACTAAATAGTATGCCAAAAACAGTATGCAACTGGAGTAGTATGTCCGAATCAAGCGTGCCGCACAAGCCCTCAAAAGTGAAGCCAAAACGTCTCGATCGCTCCCCGGTGGCTGGTCCTAGTATAGGTCATAAACCCCGCCTCCCCATGTTATTCAACGGGACGTGAGACCAACTAAACAATTAAATGACACTTCACATATCTTTTTTCCAAAGATAGTTTCTGTCATTTACTGTCGTTTCTATCACGTTGATGTCATTTCAAGTGTTTGTTTTCAAAATAAGTTTGTTTTTAGTTATTTGATGCTATAAAAACGGTGCTGTAACATCATGATTGACAGCTGTGATTGACAGGTCCTCAGAGCGAAGTAGTCACTGAAGCACCAACAGACTTTTTTTCAGGATCTTCGGAGGACTGAGGAGATTGGAGCTTTAAATGTAATATCAAAATTTCTATAATTAATTATTTCACACCGTCAAAAGTCAAAAGTGCAGGGGCGTGTGCTTGCGATTGATTCGGCGAGAGTGAGGGCGGGGCCTTGATTTCGCGGCTTTACTTCCTGCTCACTACTGCGCAGGTCTGGTCCCGAAATCGCAACTGCGCAGACTCAAGTCCCAAGATGTCAGCGCCATATCGGGACACTGGCGGCATCAGTTCTCACCGATGGAAAAGAGCGAAGGGGCGTCGGCCATCTTTTTTTACAGTCTATGGTCCGAATCCTCAGTATTCATGAAGTGGTAAGCGACAACTATTTCTGGTGAGATTCTGAAGAGTGACCGACTGGACACTTTACGATCCCATAATCCCGCGGGAGCTGAGGCGAAGTCCTGTTCAAATCGCTGGAGTGATACTGTATATATTCTAAGAAAGTTGTTCCTTGTCCTTAAATGGTGCTTGTTTATCAAAACCAGAGCGGAATATTTCCGTGGTTGTTATTATGTCAAATATTCAGGTCACGGTTCATCCCTGGATGAAGTATGTCCGAATATTTCCATTTGAAAACAGGAAGTTGGGTTTGGACATATAGAAATTCATGTCCTGTTTTTAATTTACCAGTAGTTTTCAGTTTGCATTAGGGCTGAAATGATTATTCAACGTTATCGACTACGTCAACGAAACAATTTGTCGACAAAAATGTCTTTGCCGAATAGTCGTTTGATCGAATTTATCGCAACATGTGATCGTTTTAAACGCTAATGATGATGCGTGAGAGCAGCACTGAATTAAGAGAGGAAGAAAACAAATTTACCTGAAAAGCAACATATAAGATATTAAGACTTTATATTTAAAGTTTAAGGATTTTAAAGTTGAAGTTCTTGTTTTATTTTTAGATCATTTTAAATGAAAAACAAGACAAAAATTTAATGAATTGTTTAATTAATGAAACTTAATACAAGTTCAAGGATTTTTATTTTTTTGTAATTCAATGAATGTTATTTAGAGGTATTTTGAAAAGATTATTTGTCCTCTTTATTGTTAGTTAGCATGTTTAATACATCCTTTTAAGTCGAGGCACAAGCTGAATAGTTGTTTATGGGCTAATGATTAATCTATATATATATATATATATATATATATATATATATATATATATATATATAAAATTGTATTAATATTGTACATTTTAATTAATTTCATGAGTTAAATGAATCTGAATTGAAAAACTACAAACCAATAAAATGATCACACTAAAAGTAACGCACCAAAATTGGACAGAAAATATATTAAAACAACATTAAATATATTATTCATAATTCAGTACTTTAACAATCAAATTAAAAATTTTTTTTTACCAATTATCCAAATCATGTAACGTTCTAGAAATCTCTAATGATATGCAAAACAGCAGTCAAGTAATGAACTTGTTTTCGAACAGCTCTAGGCTAGCATCTTGCAAATACAAAAAGTTTAAATATTCTACACAGACATTTTAATGAAAACAACAGGCAAAACACAGAATGGCAGACGGCCTCTATTCTGTTTATGTAAACGTATTTCCACTTTAAGTGAAAACGATTGTGCAAAACAACAGTAAAAAAACAGCAGTACTAGAACTAAAACCAACCTCAACTGTAAACTACAGATGTAGCCTCAAGTGAAGAACAAAGTTTTGCAGGACTAAACCAATTTTAATGTAATTGCTATACATATAGCAAATTGGACTGAAAAAGTGTCAGGTTTCTCTTATAGAACAAAAGTTGCTCAGCTTTCTGGCAACTCAAGAACATGTGATGCTGCACTGAATAGTCTCTCTCTCTCTCTCTCTCTCTCTCTCTCTCTCTTGTGCTTGGGCAGATAAATACCTGCGTGTAATCCGCGCAAGCAATTGAAAACGATCTTTGTTCATGTACCAGTAGTCAAGTGGTTTTTAGTAGTCAAGAGGATTGTCGCGTTCACGTGATATGAGCGTGAAGCGATCATCTGTGTTCCGCAACTGCTTTCGGGTCCTTGAATAATGTATAACGTGCGAGGAATTTCTGGTGCCCTCTTAGGGTAAGGTGGTGCACCCCTACGCAGACTGCGAAGGATGCGTGTAGAGAGCTGTGGCACTGCTTTGAAGTATTTCGACACCGCTGACATCGGCCTTTCCTTGGTTGTGCCATGATAACGGCTAGATAATTCGAGAGTGAAACCTGAGCACCGAGGGGTGGGGAGGCATATATTTTCGGCTCATATTTTCAGGCTTTTTTCTCTTTCAGCCAAAACAAAAACTAAAATTTTCAGATGAAAATTTTCGGTGGCTGAAATATCGGTGCATCCCAAGTTAGATTAGTCGATTATCAAAATAATCATTAGTTGCAGCCCTTGTTTACGTGACAGCCTGTTACTAGTCAGAGGCTACTATTAATGGGAGGGAGTGTTTTATTGGACAACATTTGGACACGCCCATGAGTGCAAGATGAGTCATTAATATTTTTGGTCTGTTCTTATAGGGAAAGTCTGCGCTTTTTAAAGCCTTACATCTGGTAAAAGATGAGTTGGTCAACTTTTATTTATACTCCAGAATATAGATGACCTCAGACCTAACATGCATGAACTGAAAGCCAAAAAAAATTCTGATTCTGATTTCATGGGGTCTTTAAATGTTTGTTTGACATTTTCTAACTAGTGCCAGTTGAAATAGTTCCTCTAATTACTTGTGTATTAAAGTGTTTTGCTTTTACCTGAACAGGTGTGTATGTTAAGCTGTTGAACCTGTAGATCTTTGCATACAAAAGAGTGGCCATACGGGCCTGTCGTCATGCTGTGCTGGGGTAATGCCTCATACGGGCAGCTTGGTCTGGGTGGGATAGATGAGGAGATCGTGCTGGAGCCACGGAAATGTGAATTCTTTGAGGGCAAGCATTTACGTGATGTGGGGTGTGGCAGACGTCATACCGTCTTTCTGCTGGAAGATGGAACTGTGTACACCTGCGGCTGCAATGACATGGGTCAGCTCGGGCATGAGAAAGCTCGCAAGAAACCAGGTAGGGCCAGAGTGAGATTTGGGTCAAACAATGCACTAGTGTTTAAAAACAATGTGTTGCTTGGCTTTTAATTACTGATCAATTTGCGATCACCTGTTACAGGAAGATTAAACTGATATTAAGTCAACATAAAACCATAATATTGTTTTTAAAAACTACTAATTCTTCATAATCTTTCATCAAAATGTAATGACTTGCTCCGCCTATGAAATTACTTTCTATTACGGCTTTAGGAATATAGTTTTAACAGAATAATTAATGTAAGTGCTTTTATTTTAATTTATTTATTTTTATTTTGAATTTTTTCGGATTTTCTCCTCAATTTGGATTGTCCAATTTCCCAGTGCGCTCTAAGTCCTCGTGATGGCATAGTGACTCGCCTCAATCCGGGTGGCGGAGGACGAATCTCACTTGCCTCCGCGTTTGAGACCGTCAATCTGCGCATCTTATCACGTGGCTTCTTGAGCGCATTAGCGAGGAGACGTAGCGCGTGTGGAGGCTTCACGCTATTCTCCGCGACATACACGCACAACTCACCACATGCCCCACCGAAAGCGAGAACCACATTATAGCGACCACGAGGAGGTTACCCCATTTGACTCTACCCTCCCTAGCAACCGGGTCAATTTGGTTGCTTAGGAGACCTGGCTGGAGTCACTCAGCACCCCCTGGACTCAAACTCACGACTCCAGGTGGGATAGTCAGCATCAATACTCGCTGAGATACCCAGACCCCCCATTGTAAGTGGTTTTATACAATTATAAGCTTCATATTTCTGCCTTTAAATTCTCCAAAAATTGGCCCCGTTAACTTCCATTGTAAGTGTCTCACTGTACCAAACAGCCACAACATTAAAACCACCTGCCTAATATTGTGAAGGTGCCCCTCGTGCCTTCAAAACAGCACCAACCCGCATCTCAGAACAGCATTCAGAGATGATATTCATCTCAGCACAATTGTACAGAGTGGTTATCTGAGTCAGTTCGAACCAGTCTGGCCATTCTCTGTTGACCTCTCTCAACAACAAGGTGTTTTCATCCACAGAACTGCTGCTCACTGGATGTTTTTTGTTTTTGGCACCATTCGGAGTAAATTCTAGGGACTGTTGTGTGTGAAAATCCCAGGAGATCAGCAGTTACGGAAATATTCAAACCAGCCCATCTGGCACCAACAACATTGGTTTGTGCCAATGGCCAGTCAATTGAGCAACATATTTCTACTTCATTTCACAGAGATACATGCAGTCTGGTCAGTGTGACATTGACTCTTCTAAAGGGCTACATACACTGTCTGTTCTTTCCAGAAATCAAATGACCTCTTACACAATGAACCAGATGTGTCAAGTATGACTATACACAATGTAAACATCAATATACAAGTGATCAAGACATATATTGCACTGAAAATCAGTTATGCAAGTCAGGGTGTGAAAATTTGACTATTTTCAAAATGTTATATTGCCATGACTTTTACAAACAGGATTGCCAAAACCAATACAAATAAAAAGGAAACAGATAAATAGTTTATCATGATGGTAACTATACTATTATGGTAATACTGTGCAGGTAAAATTCCATGTTGGGCAGTTGTATAATTCACTGGGCCAAAAGTTTGATTATGTTTCTTATGTATTTTTCCTCTCTAGAGCAGGTAGTGGCTCTGGATGCTCAAATCATTGTGGCTGTGTCTTGCGGTGAAGCTCATACCCTCGCTCTGAACGATAAAGGGCAAGTGTTTGCATGGGGTCTGGGCTCAGATGGGCAGCTTGGCCTCACAAATGTAGAAGAGTGTGTCCGTGTACCCAGGTAAAGAATCTGAAACTCCTAATGTAACAGCAATTACCCACTGACTGCTACAATAGTATTGTTGTGCTCTGAAATGTGTACCGATATATTTATTTTCAGTGGCGTTGTTCCACGTTACACACAGCGTTTCATCCATTTATGTCATATTCTTCAATTGAATAAATTAATTGAAATGGTCACTACAGTATCTTGAAGGAATATCGTTCTGGGTTCAATACAAGTTTAGCTCAATCGACAGCATTTGTGGCATAAAATTGATTACCACAAAAATTATTTTGGCTCGTCCCCCTGTTCAACTTTATTTCTGTAAATAAAAGCAAAAATCAAAGTTGCAATGGAAGTGGGGTCTGGGTAGCACAGCGAGTATTGACACTGACTATCACCCCTGGAGTCGCGAGATCGAATCCAGGGCGTGCTGAGTGACTCCAGTCAGGTCTCCTAAGCAACCAAATTGGCCCGGTTGCTAGGGAGAGTAGAGTCACATGAGGTAACCTCCTTGTGGTCGTGATTAGGGGTTCTCGCTCTCAATGGGGCGTGTGGTGAGTTGTGTGTGGATCGCGGAGAGTAGCATGAGCCTCCACATGAGTCTCCGCGGTGTCATGCGCAACAGGTCACGTGATCAGATGCACGGATTGACGGTCTCAGAAGCGGAGGCAACTCAGACTTGTCCTCCACCACCTGGATTGAGGCGAGTAACCGCGCCACCATGAGGACCTACTAATTTGTGGGAATTGGGCATGCCAAATTGGGGAGAAAAAGGGGTTAAAAGAAAGTTGCAATGGAAGTAAATGGGGCCAATTTCTGGAGGGTTTAAAGTATATTGGTTTTACCGATTAATCATTGCTGATAGCTGCTTTTTTGGAGCTATCGTTATCGGCAAACATCAATGCTGATAGTTGGTGATAGTATTTTTTTTGTATAGTGTTTCCAACTTCATATAATGTGAATAGAGGCCGATAAAAGAAAAAAGTTTACAAATTTTAGTTTGTTTTTTTGCCCTCTTCTTTTGAGTATATCTGGGGTATTTTGTTAAAAACTGGCATTTTTACTCTGAGCCCTCATTATTTCTGACCCTGATGTGCACCTAGTAATCTAGTTTAGGCAAATGTGTTAAGTTGATAAATCATAGTTCACCGTAACTTACTAGCATGGCTTAACCGAATTTCTGATCATTAAAATTGCATCTTTTTCACCTCAGGACTGTCAAATGTTTAACAGAGGTGCACATTACCCAGGTGTCCTGTGGATATTGGCATTCTCTTGCTTTAGCCAGAGGTTTGTCTCTTATTCATCTCAATATATTTGTATATTATAAGGCTATGTGACACTGCCGCAACAAACGGTAACATTCAACAGTTGTTGGGTTTTTTGGATCAGTGTGTTAACCCTGTTGGCGTTGGTTGGGACAGTGTGAATCAGCCTTTACTGTACATGAGACGTTACTATTGTCCCAGAATCTGATGTCATGTTTGCCGTAACTATGCCGCATTATTCCCAAACTCTTATTTTAGGAGGACAGATTTTCTCCTGGGGCCAAAATAAATATGGCCAGCTGGGTCTTGGGACGCAGGGAGCTTGTGTCTCTTCCCCACAAGTCATTCAGTCTTTAGAGGGGGTTCCATTCAGACAGATATCTGCAGGCGGGGCGCACAGCTTTGGGCTCACGCTGTCTGGGGCCGTTTTCGGCTGGGGACGGAACAAGTTCGGCCAGCTGGGCCTCAATGACAATGATGGTAAAAGAACAACTTTAGTCATTCAGTTCAGTTTCTTCAGGTTTAATGATTTTGATGGTGGGATGCATGCTGTTCTTTAGATCGCTATTTCCCTGCCTTACTGAAGACTCTCAGGTCTCAACGGGTCGTGTATGTTTGCTGCGGAGAGGACCACACGGCAGCCCTGACAAAGGTATGTATTGTTTGATTGTGGAAGTATTTGTTTTAATATGTTGAAGGATCTGAAATAAAGCAAGGAGCTGCTCGAGTCCATGCGTTACAGTGATTTTTACAATGGGCAAAAGGTGTTGATAGACTCTTAACCATTGTATAATCACTGTTGCAATATAGTTACAACTCTAAGACCATATTTAAACCTGGTATTAAGATGCATCTCATGTGATCCGATCACATGTGGTCAGACGAAACACATCGTTGTTTTTGCACCTAGTCGCTTAAATGCGTCTCCAGTGAACACTTGTGTTCCAATTTTGAGGGGAGGGTCTCTGATTTCATGACGACATATATCAATCATTATGTCAGTGTGTTACTGCATGACATTAAAGCACAATAAAGTAAGCTTGGATGAGAAAATATTAATAAATACAGTCTTGTTCAAAACAAAATAGTTATTGTTTGAAGGCTTAGAATTTACATTTACATTTACATGCATTTGGCAGATGCTTTTATCCAAAGCGACTTACAGTGCACTTATTACAGGGACAATCTCCCCTAGAGCAACCTGGAGTTAAGTGCCTTGCTCAAGGGTCCAACAGTGGCATCTTGGTGGTGCTGGGACTTGAACCCCTGACCTTCTGGTCAGTGACCCTGAGCCTCAACCACTGAGCCACCACTGCCCCCTTAGAAGCACTACTTTCCAATGCATGTAGGCATTATGATCGAAACTCAACCATTTTTTTTTTTTGCAGACAAATCAGAAGTGTTCCATTTTGATAATTTATAAAGAAAAATAAAATTGCAGCCATATATATTATTGCAATCAGTAAAAACTTTAAGCTCCTCAATTAGCAATGTGTCATATGTTGTTGGAAAGCTCTCAAAAAGTAGAAATCAACCATAAATATATATCTTTGACAATTATGTTGGTGTTGCATATATGCCGTGTTTTCGCTTATATCTTCACTTCAATATAAACGGTAGATAAAATGACACATATCATTTATTTATATTTGATTATCTTTCAATCGAGTCCACACACAAGATAATCAGATGTAAAGATCATTAGATAATCCACATGAAGCACAATGTTACATATGACCACCAGGAGATGGCGCCAAATACACGACACAGACTCAATGATGACTCAAATGACACAGAATGAAACTCATTCTGTGAAATCTCATGACTAAAATCATGTCTGCATGCTATGCAAACCTTTAGTCATTGTTGTGTTTGCATGTGTAATTAGTTCTTATGTACAATTATTATTTGTTTGAAGAGGCTTTTGGACACTTGGTGACATTTTTGGACACTATGATAAATTATTTTTGTAATGTTACTTTTGATTGCTTTGTCATATCAACAAAACATTATTCTCCGTTACAGTTGACATAATTGGAAACAAAACAAAAGCAGTTTTTTGCTCTTTTTTTGCGAAATTGTTTGCTCAAATTGTTTGTGGTTTTTCCGCAGTTTCTTAGGCCGAGCGTCTCAGAATGTATCGTAATCGATATCATTCAAAAATTGAAATGTTTTCTTTACAATGATACCAAACACTTGACCCTCCTTGTTTTTTATTTCCAGAGCCTTTAATTTTGGGTATGCCACTGAAACAGGAAATCTTTAAAACACCCTCAGAGCTTAAAAGGTTAATCTAAGCATTAACATTTCAAGCAGAATTATCTGTTATTTCAGTGGATTTCCTGTGTTAACCTGAGCTTCAGATGTTCGTGCTTGTCATCTGTGTCCGTGCATGTTGATAAGACACTGGAGAAGATCTGTGAAGTTCTCGTGCTTGTGTATGTATCTGCTTTTTTGAATTTCTAGATTGGTCGTTTTTTTTTTTTTTTCATTTTTAAGCTGCTCGTAACTGGCAAAGTGTAAACTGTTGTTTTAGTGCAGCTGTTGATTGACAGGTGAGGAGTGGTGCTTCACTGCTGTCCGGGAAGCATTTAGGACGGATTAACCTTTACACCTCAAATGCGACGTGGTCACATGCGATTTTGACCACATCAGATCACCAAACGTTTTAGACTCCGTTTAGACCTGTATTTATGGACCACATGTGATCGGATCACCCAAAATGCATCCTAATACCAGGTGTAAACGGGGTCTAAATTCAGATCATTCGCATATATGTGACTAAAGTTTAAAGCTGTTGTAAATGACTATAAATGTGCAGCCGCTCATGGCTTTTTTACTTTTATAAAATGGCATAATGTTATTTTTGCTACTTAAATTTTTTTTAGGAAGGCGGTGTGTTTACGTTTGGAGCTGGAGGGTACGGCCAGCTGGGACATAACACTACAAACCATGAGGTGAACCCCAGGAAGGTTTTTGAACTCATGGGAAATGTGGTTGCACAGATTGCTTGTGGTAGGTATGTATCAAACTATCCATACCTGAAGTCTTAAGTATTATGAAAACACAAAATGAGGCATAGTTTTCAAGTACTTGTAATGTGGAGTTCATAACTGCACTTGACGCTTATGTTGACTACCTGACGCAAATCGTGAATGCACAGTCTGAGGAGGAAGAGAATGTAAGAGATGTAATGTGCATTGCAATGAATAATAAACCTAAATTTGCATTACTCTTTCAATTAGTCAACCTCCCACTTTAATGTTACTTGAATTTGGTGCTATTTTAGTGCATTTCTGTCTATATACTGTGTAAGGCTTTGTTTGTATATTGTTAAAAAAGTATTATTGTTTTATTTACTAAAAGAAATGTATATAAAAGTAAAATTTCAGCACTTTCAAAATCTGCGATTTAATCACGATTAACTAAGAAAAATATTCGATTAATCGTGATTTTAAAAATGTAATCGACTGACAGCACTACTAAAAAGTAATTTCTGAGAACAAATTTTATGAATTGAATCATAAAAACCACAATTTGCTTACATTTTCCCTGCATGCAAGGCAGCACACTTTGGCGTTCATCCCCTCATCAGGAAAGATTGACTCGTTTGGTCTCGGGGGTAACGGACAGCTCGGGACCCGCTCTACCTGCAACAGGACAAGCCCCGCCACCGTGAAGGGCTGCTTGCGAGCACATACTGACCCCATGCCGATGAATATCGGTGAGTTGACCTATACATTGGACCCTTCTAACAGCAGGACAAGTACACAGAATTTCAGCTTGACCAATATATCTATTTTACCGATTAATCTGGGCCGAATTTTGCTTTTTGGAACAATCGGTTATCTGCAAAAATCTATGCCAATGGTTGACGAAATTGTATTTTTATTTTAATACCTCCAGAACGGTTTAGTTCAGCAGTATAACAGTGGACTCTATAGGTGAAATAAGTAATTAATAAATACATTTTAGCCTCACTTCAATGCATATTTTGATTCGATAATCAAGTGTTCTGAAGCTAAAATATTATTGAAGCGAAGGCATGCAAAGAAAAAGTGTGAATATATGGAAACGTGCCCCGTCCAACTTAATATCTTGTAAATTATAATAAACATTATTCCTCATTACACCTTCACCATTAAACCCTTCATATATAGTGAATATATATATAGGGTGTTAAAGGCTTAATTGGGCAAATATAGAGTATTGTAACAGAGGCTCTCTAACAGCGATTCTTCATCATTTCAAAATAAGAGTTCCTTGTATGCTTCAGGGTTGTTTATAGTAAACAATGGCACATTATGCACCAAATCTTAAACTACTAAACATAAACTATATCTGGGATTATATTCATTTTGGACTCTTGAAGCCTCTTATGTCTGTGTCCGTTTTTGTAAGGAAAGACTAAGATATTAGTCGATTAATCGGTTATCTGTTTTCCACCACCATATTTACATTTATGCATTTGGCAGACGCTTTTATCCAAAGTGAATTACAGTCCCCTTATTACAGGGACAATCCCCCTGGAGCAGCCTGGAGTTAAGTGCCTTGCTCAAGGACACAATGGTGGTGGCTGTGGGGATTGAACCAACAACCTTCTGATTACCAGTTTACCAGTACTGTGGTTTAGACCACTACACCATATATACATTTACCGGTATCTGCAAATCCACTATCGGTCGACATCTACATAGAAGTCCATACTTGTAATAACAACTCGAGTGAGTCACACTGGCCCGACCTGGACAGTGTTAACTAGTTTCTTCTTAAGGAAATATAAAGTCCTTTTTAAGCCCAAAGTGATTTGTTGCACTAGCAAGATTCAGAATTGGTTTAGTTTTGTATATTAGTGCTTTGTTCACTATTAAAACATTATGGTGTTGTCTCAGATTTAATGGGGTTGTGTATTTCAGAGTCAGAACAGAGTTATTGTGTGAAGAAGATCTATGCAGGAGGAGACCAGAGCTTCGCTCACTATGCTTCATCTCAGGTACACATCAAGAGTCAAACTTAATGGGTTTGAGAGGCTTTCAAGTTCTTTATATACACTATAGGACTCAAGCTCGTCTCCTTTGATGTTTTGAGTCGGCGACATGTCGACGGGACATCTCGGATATCACAATGAACAGTCTTGTTGTGTGCGCACTTCTGCTACATGTCAAGATGAGTCCCAGATGCTACGACAGTTTTCAAAGCAGCTTATTATCTAAACGTCTGGTTGTCAGGTGTGCGCACCATCCCAATGAGCGAATGACCGACAATGTGCCACAGCCAATTAAATATTGAGAGAGCGCAAGAGGAGGACAAGGCATTAGGAAGCAGAAGACATAGAATATTAGAATATAAATCACCACCCACATCTCCCTACTTGCTGAAAAAGCACAAAAATGGGGGAAACATTCTTTTATGTTTGTTGACATGTTATCAAGAATACACTGCGCGAGTTTGTGTATTCATTTTGTTATCTTAATTTAAAGATGCATATGATGCATTTTGCTAAAGGCAGCTGTAACGGCCGGGTTTTTGCCGGTTTTGTGCGTATGTGAAGGGAACTAACTGTACGATTGTAAAATGTAAAAAAGCTAATGCATGAACATGTACATTAGCATACACCGATATGATTAGCATGCACATTAGAAGCTCAGTTACAGGTACGGCACTAAAATAAATGTTGCATCTAATGCCCAATTCCCAATGCGCTCCAAGTCCTCGTGGTGGTGTAGTGACTCGCCTCAATATGGGTGGCGGAGGATGAATCTCAGTTGCCTCCGCGTCTGAGACCGTCAATCCGCGCATCTTATCACGTGACTTGTTGAGCGCGTTACCGTGGAGACGTAGCGCGTGTGGAGGCTTCACACACGCGCTACGTTTTTTTTTCTCGTCTTTTACCTTTTGTGCTTCATTATCATTCAGTAAAACACAGCTGTAATGATCAGTATATGTCCTCATGAAATTAGAGACTCTCCTCGAAATTCAAACACAAGTGGTCAAAAGAGACAATCAGGTGTAACGGTTATGTCTCACGTGTACATTTGTGATAGGATCATCAAAAACGCATCAGGGACGGATGGTCGTGTAGTTGATACACTACAGTGCTGTGAGTCACATGGCACCGACTGCAAGTCATGTAGCATACGCTTGTCTTTAAATGATTGAATGACTGTGTTGTAGGGTGACAGTCCTCCGGAGGATGTGAGAGTGACCAGACGTGCTGGACAGATCTACACACTCAACTCTGACCTTATAGAGAAGTGGCTCAGTCATGGTCATGGCAGACTCCCGCCAGAGATCACTAAGTACTGCTTTACACTGAAATGGGCATTTTGTTTTTTTTGTTTTATTTTTAGAATAACATATATATGAAATTTTAAACTCCTTATTTGGGTTTTGGTGACAATGCCTTTTAGAAAAGCAATTCATAATTCTTGTAGTAGTGCCTTTATTTCCTCTTTGCATATTATTTTTGTTGGAAAAAATGACAAACTGATGGAGTGTTTGGTGCCTCTTACAGCGAGATCGATCTTGTGTTCTCTTCAGGGAGTTGTCTTAACGGAAGCTTTCTGTCTGGAAGGTAACATTAAATA
Organism: Xyrauchen texanus; assembly: GCF_025860055.1. NCBI lineage: Eukaryota > Metazoa > Chordata > Actinopteri > Cypriniformes > Catostomidae > Xyrauchen > Xyrauchen texanus. The sequence goes on from NC_068295.1 coordinate 2,194,681, forward strand.
TTAAAAATTCACATTTGTGTGGATGCAGTTTGTGATTCTGATTGGAAACTGTGGCAGGGCGGAGGGCGGGGCCGGGTTGTGATTATACACACCCGGTCCCTTATCAGGCCAATTAAGCCTCCGAGAGGGATAAAGGCTGATGGCAGATGGTGGTGCGACGAGAGAGATTGTTTACTTTCATGTCCGTCATGTGTGTATGTTTGTCTTTTGTTTAAGTTAACAATTAAAAATATAATTTGTATCGTCAAGCCGGTTCTCGCCTCCTCCTTTCCATTGAACTTCTTTACACTGGTGCTGAAATCCGGGAAGGAGGAGGGATACGCCGTAGTAGAGTTCTCGCCACTACCACCCACCCCAATGGAGCAGCCGCGGCCATCTGCCGGGGGACGAGGAGCCCGGCCGCCATCCGCGAGGGGAGAAGGGGCTGCTAACCAACCGCCTGGAGCGGTCAGGGCCGCTGCCAGGGGCGGAGGAGTCCCCTACCAGCCACCAAAATGCGGCGGGGTCTGAGTCCGCCGACCGCGAGCGGGGAGGGGCTCGCTGCCTGGAGCGGGAGAACCGCTGCCAGGGGCGGGGGAAACCCCTTCTATTTCCCAAGAACGTGGTGGGGCTTTCCGTCCGCCAGGGGCTGGAGGTCTGCCTCCAATCCTCCCGGAGAGGCGCGGCTGTAGTACGTTAGAGGGTGGAGGAGTCCTATCAGAGAACTGGCGAGTAAGTGTTTTTTTTTTATCTCTCTCTCTCGTCGCACCACCGTCTGCCATCGGCCTTTATCCCTCTCGGTGGCTTGATTAGCCTGATAAGGGACCGGGTGTGTATAATCACAACCCAGCCCCGCTCTCCGCCCTGCCACAGAAACATGTCTTTTTTTTGGTCAAGATACACTTGCAAGGAATTTTATGATGATGCGATTTGAAGTCGTGTTAAAATGTTTAGACACATTTTCAGTGACCTTTCAGTTTTAAGGTTAATTACTCCTACTAATGGCGGTTCATCTAATGTGAGTGTTCTGTGTTTTGCAGTAATCCAGATCACTACAGCACCAACAGTAAGTGCTCAGGTGTGGACATAAACAAGGCTCGTCTGCTTTACCACAGAGTGATCCAGTCCGATTACCCACAGATTTCACAGATTGTGAGTTGATTGCTTTAATTCATACTAGGGACATAAAACAATGAAACTAAAGCCATTTTCAGAACAAAAAAGGAAGAAATTTCTTTCCTCACATGCACCAAACCCATTTGATAGTTTCTTCCAGGCATAATGTCCAAACTGTTCTTTTCTGTACGAAAAAAGTTGATCATGTTTTTTACTGTCAAGCTCCAAAAAAGGGCATTTAACCCCATAGAAGCACCATAAACACTTGCACTATATTCCAAGTCCTCTGAAGCTATTTGATAGCTTTGTCTTTCCTAATCTAGATAGCTGCTAGTTTGGAGAAGAATCTCCTCCCCAGATTGAGCAGTTCTCCTCCAGACATCGAGGCTCTGAGACTCTACCTCACACTTCCAGAGTGTCCGCTCCTCAGCGACCCCAACAACTATACCACACTTACCATCCCCTTTGCCAAAGCAGTCGTCAGCCTGAAAGACGCTCCGGTCAGAGTGCTTGGTACGTCCCATTCTCTGTGAGAGGAAGAAAAGTGTTTTCAAAAAGCACAATGTTTATTAGGCTATGACACTGCAAACATTATACACTTTGACATTAGAGGCCTGCCAATGCACTCCATACACCAGCCAAAACTGGCACTCGGACGATGTATCCGAATGACCCACAAATATTTACACTGGACGAAATATACAAAACTAACAGCAAAAACTTCTGTCTGTATTGATATTCTACATGCATACCCTTTTGAATATTAACCATGTTTTATGCATGAAAACATTTACAATGGAAAATCATGCAAAGAAATGTCCAGGTCATGTTTCACCCCTAAATAAAAATAAAAAATTAAGAAATTATATTTTACAGCGTACTTTAGGACAATTACGATGTTTACATTACTTTCATGACAAATAAACATATTTCTCTCCAAATTCTCGTTACTGTAATGCAAAGAAATATCAATATTGTTAATTAATGAATTGATGATTTGGGATGAACATTTGCTTAATTGTTGTAAATGTCACAAATATACTTTAATAGAACTCCCAGTCCAGTTGGACCATTACAATCTAGACTTGGTTTATTAATTGAAGTTAAAAGGGATTAACTTCTTAACACCAAATAAATACATACATACATACATACATGTACACAGGCCATATTTACCAAATGCTTAGTGCACTTTTAGTGTACAGTAGGCAGTGGTCAACGTCCACATGTTGGTGTGTACTGTATTTCTGTGCAGATCATTGTATAATCACGTTTATAAAAACAAAAGCTTATAAATATTTACACCGCCCTCTGGAATACTTGAATGTGATTGGTCAATCATGGTTTTCTGTGGACAAATATTTTTTGCATAAAGTGCTTCAAACTATGTTTTTGATTGTTGTCCCAGGCAACCGGTTTGCTTCATATCTGTGCTAGTTTCATGTCTCATTTCACTCTGCTCTTATTATTTGGTATTTAGCCATGCAATAAGCAGGAAAACGTACAGTCAGTCTGTTATCATTTGCTTAGCGTCAGTGTTTGAAGTAAAATTATTAGTAGTAATTCAGTACTGTTTATTTATTGCCAAATAATTCATTAAATTTTTATAATTCATAATTTGTAGATTATATTATATCTTTGCAGTTAGCTTATACTGTCACGTGTGAATTTCACCGACCGTCTGAACTGCTGTTATTGTTCTGGTTCTGTAGGTAACTGGTGGTCCAGGTTTGAGCCGGCAGTCTTCCAGAGGCTGGTGGAGCTCTACAAGGATGTGGTGGTGTATCTACTCAGGATGCAGAAACTGGGAATGTATCACTCTGAACAGAGAATCCTCACCTGCTTCCTGAACACCTCGCTCAAATTCCTGGAGATACTGCACTCAGTGAGCACTGCTGTTGTTTATCACACATAAGAACTGAGTTCTAAACCCTAGTGAGCTGCCTACCTAGACAACATTTTAGGCCCTGTGTACCAGGGCTGAAATGATTAGTAGACATTATCGACAACGTCGACATTAAAAAGTTGTCGACACATTTTTCATTGTCGATTAGTCGTCTGATCTCATTTAACACAACATGAGATAGTTGAAATGCTAATGATGACGCGGGAGAGCAGTTGACCACTTGATTGAGAAGAGGAAGTTCGAGCAGCTCTCGGTCCAGAAGCACTCCAAACTTTCCAAATAGATTAAGGTGGTGCAGATCGCAGAGTATTATAATACCGAACATGCAAAATAAGTAAATACAGAAGCAGTGATGTTGTGAAATAAAGCGGAGCAGTACCTGCTGTTCCGCTTGAGCAAAACTTGCCTGTCAGAGCGTCTAAAAAGGAAACAATGTGCCATTATATCCTGTATTTAATGCATTCTTTATTAAAGTTCAAATAATGAGGAAGCGGGCTGTATAAATAAGTACAAACTCCGAAGCTGGTATTTGTGTGTGCGGTCAGAGCCACTTATATAAGCCGTGTGATAAACAGCGCGAGTGAGTTTCAAACTTCTCCTGGCTGATACACTGTCCCACGCGGAGACGCTCATCACTGGCGCACGCTCGCTGCCGCTAGATTTTTGTTTATAGTGATTGCTCGCAACGTTATGAATTATAATATTATAATAATGAGTGTCACGTGTGTATCGTATCGGTGAAACGCAGCTCTATAAAGAAGAAAGTGTTTTTTGTGAGTTAAAGATGGATCGAAATCAAGTGAACAGAAAGGTGAGAGGGTGTTGTCTAAGCCCATTATACAATGCAAAACAATTTTTTTTGGTTTGTTTTCTAATATAAATATCTAAAACTCCTTATATACATTTACTTTAGCAGCTATACCACAGAAGAGCAAATTGACAGAAGTATGAACTAGTGAAAATATACACTTATCAAAATACACTTGTAAAAGTCGAGGCACAAGCTGAATAATCGGTTAAGAGCTAATGATTAATCGTTGCAATAATCGCCCGAATAGTCAAATAATCATTCAAATAATTATTAGATAAGTCGATTATAAAAATAATCCTTAGTTGCAGCCCTACTGTGTATGCTAGGCAACAAAATTATGCTACCTTATCAGATATAGGGCTATATTTCCATAAGCGCACAAAGCTTGCCGATTTTCATGAGAGCACGGTATGTGTCTTTGGCACCATGCTCTGAAGGGCTTCAAATAGTTTCGGGACAGCGCCACCTTGTGGTAAAAAATTATAATGCTATTTCTAAAAAGGCTAATAGCTATTGACTCCTTTTGCCTACTGTCATGAGACTGGTCTTGATAGATTCTGTGCTTCATGCCGAGAACAATGATACTAATTATGTCATGATCGAGCAAACTTCCTGTCCACCATTTTTAAATGTTCTGCATCATCTAGAGGCACTCACAACAAAAATGTATTGACAGAATTTTGATAAACCATAATATTTTCGAATGGCGCTTCAACAAATTCGACGAAGAATTCACAACATTTAACACGAGGCTGTATCTTCGCAATGCTTTGAAGGTTTGGGACTAAACTTGGTACGTGTCTTCACCGGCCCTGAGGTTACCTGCTACGTTTTGGTGCACTGCCCCCTACTGGTCAGGAGATAGAAAAATGGCCATTTTGGCTTATAACTCTTGAACGCTTTCCTGCATGATAACCATCATGCCCAGATACTACCTGAGCAGTTTCAGAACAGCACCACATACTGGACAAAAATTCTAAGAAGTAGCTATTTTTAGTTATTTTTATTTTCATTTTTATGATAGTTTACTTTTTCTAACTCCTCATACACTGTCCATCGGACTAACCAAAACATGTCACAAAGCTTATTTTGCTGCTCATAGTGCCGATAATTGGCTTGACCCTGGTATTGCTGCTTACAGCTATATTTATTATTATTTTTATATTTACAATTGTATTTATGATCAAATTGATATTGGTATTTTTCCACCTGTTTTTGTAGAATGATTTTAAGTCACTACAAAATGAGCCGGTGGGGTTTGGAGAGAGTAAAATGTTTGAATTTGGTTTGATTTTTTTGACCACATCGTTATTTCGATTATAAGTTTGTTTCGTTTGTATTGTAATTTCAGTTTAGAACATTTTCCATGTGTATAAAAGGAGTGTGTCCCATTTAATAAAGACACAGTTAATGTAAGTCCATAGTTCTATTCTTGTAATTCATTGCATTCAGTCCATTTTGGCAACCATTTTCTTATGAATGTGCTGTCTTTGTTTATATCAGCTGGTGTTTGAGGGACTATATGATAGGACGGAGAAGCTGCAATAATTGGAGAAGAACCTCAGAATTAAATTGCACTTGACCCAGCCCATTAGTGCCTTTCACGTGCAATTTCGCCAAACCCACTTGCGCCTAGACTGAGCACATGCTTGCACGAAAATACCAAAACTTCATGACCATGCCCACTGACTCTGCTTGCTTAACGCTAGCGCTCTTAACGCTAGCCCCATAGTGTTATGACAAATCTAACACAGCATGTACCTTTTGTGGATAAGGCAACCACAGAATGCATTGGGATAAGATCAGTGAAAAATTGCATTCAACGATTCAAGTGAAATGCGAATCATGATGAATATACTTGATGAAAATAACAAGCGCATCTTAAACTCTGTAATTAGAGTAATAATGTGTTTGTGTATTTGTGTTGCAGGTTAATGAGCACGCTGGTCAAATCATCCAGTATGACAAGTTTTATATTCATGAACTGGATGAGCTGATTGACATCAGGCATGATTATGTCTCCTGGATTCAACAGCAGATGTTTTCTGTGGTGAGTCTACATTGCTCAAAGGTGATTGGCATCATTTTACACATGTGGATTTCTATATAATCCACGAGTGGTGGTGGCGTAGTGGGCTGAAGCACATAACTGTTAATCAGAAGGTCGCTGGTTCGATCCCCACAGCCACAACCATTGTGTCCTTGAGTAAGACACTTAACTCCAGGTTGCTCCGGGGGGATTGTCCCTGTAATAAGTCGCTTTGGATAAAAGCGCTGCCAAAGGCATAAATGTAAATGTAAATATAATCGTACCATTATTCTTATTCTCACATCTAATGCAATGGCATACATGCTGTGGACAGACTTGCAGTATTTCAACACTTTAGCCACACTTAAAAATGGCCGATTGCATTTATAGCAAGTGTCATTTATTTAAAAAAAGGATTGCATAATCTCACTTCTTGAAATGAAGACAAAAATACTGTCATGTTTTGTGTTTGTCAAACATTAGTGGAACATGTCTGTGGTTAATGTGCTGAACTCCACCTGTGGTAACTGACTTCATACATCCACTGAATATCACCAAGACGCCAGTTGATTAAATGTCATAGAGCAAAAATGTCTCCGAAAAGTTAATTCTGAGAATAGCTCCAGCAGCGCTTGTGCGCAGCTTTCATGTTTTGTTATCTAATGCAGTGACGTTCAGACATGTGACTGAATCGCATAGCAATGTTTTAACATTCAGTTGCTGAATTAGCATTTGGTTTTATTGACATACTTTAAGTAACAGAAGCTGTTGTCTGTTTCTATCAGGTCGTGGACTCTCAGATCACCTTGTGTAAATACCCGTTTGTTTTTGACGCTCAGGCGAAGACGACACTGCTCCAGACTGATGCTGTCATCCAGATGCAGGTGCTCGTCAGCTCTAAATGCTTTAGCCTTCACATGATGTCAATGTTTTACTGCAGTGAACTCACAGTACTATGTGTGGTCAGATGGCAGTAGATCAGGCTCAGAGACAGAACTTCACATCTCAGTTCCTGTCCGGCGGAGGGGTGGAGTCAGTGAACCCCTGCCTCATCCTCATCGTACGCAGAGAAAATGTGGTTGGAGACACCATGGAGGTGCTGAGGAAATCAAAAAACGTTTATTACAAGAAGCCGCTTAAGGTAAACAATACTGTCTTCATCGGTGTATTATCATGGGAGTTCTAAGATCTATTATTCTGTAATTTATAGGTCTATGGTCCATCATTTATAGTCATGCTTCTAAGGTCTATAATTCTATAATCTATAGTTCTGTGGTCAGTATTTTTATAGTCTGTACTAGGTCTAAGATCTGTAATTCTATAGTCTAAAGGTATAAGGTGTTAACTTTCCTTTGTGTCAGTAAGTTTGTCATTGGATAGTCAACGCTTTCTATTTTCAATTTATCTTATGCAAATTTGTGTTTGTGTTGCATGAAATAAGTTTTTGTTTGTTTCACATTAGAAATGTTGTTCTATCTGATTTGCTGTTGTAAAATTGTATTATGTTTATTGGCCATCCTGCTCTCTAGATACCGGTGTTGGCATCAGCCATTGGAAAAATCCCACATCAGTCGACCACTAATAAGGAGTTTAATTATAAGGTTTATAGTCATTTTAAGGACTGTAGTTCTATAGCCTACAGTTCTGAAGTCTATAATTTTATAGTGTACAGTTCTATAACTCTATACACTACAGTTAATAGTTCTAAAATTATGTACTCTTCCGTTTTAGATTCTATAATTCTATTCTCTAATCTCTACATTTATTAGTTCTATCATTTTAGTTTACAGTTCTAAGTTTTGATCATTTTATAGTGTAAAGTTCTATAACTGTAATCTGTAGTTCTAAGGCCTATAATTCTATACTGTACAATTCTAGAATTCTATACTCTACAGATATTATAATTTAGTTTACAGTTCTAAGTTGTATTATGTTATAGTGTAAAGTTCTATGTTCTATAACTATAGTCTACAGTTATAAGGTCTATAATTCTATAT